>NW_027421571.1:0-66072 GCF_009905375.1 Apium graveolens
CCCTAGCCTTACTTTTTTTTTAGTAAGTTTAATGTTGGTTTTGTGAAATGAAAAGCATGGATTGTGATTATTAGTAGTTTGGTTTGATTGGAAGTGTTTTGGTAATTGAAGCTTGATTATAGTTCATAGGTCTTGATTGTGGTTGTTTGAGTTGAAAACCTTGGAGATTATGGACTGATGTGGTATGGTTTAGGTGAAGTTTTGTTGTATTGATGGTTATGAGTTGGTTGGTGGTTAATTGGAGTAGTTTAAACATTGGTAATCGTGTAAACATAGCCGTCGTAATGTCCGATTTACTTTAGACTGCTTTTGTTCATAAAATTTGGGACCCGAGAACTCTCTGCTAGATTATGACCATTGCCATGTTTAGATAGTTCATGTTATGAGCTTCGTTTTGATATGTAGTTCGTTTGATTCCGATGTACGGTTTAGGAGAAACGACCGTTTTAAGTAACGGCGTTTTGCGAACGAAACTTTTCCCCTCGCCTTACTTTGAAACATAGGTTAAAGACCAAAAAGGGTTAATTAGTGTATGAAACAATTATGGTAAGAGTGTTAGGCAGTTGGTAAGACACTCGCGAAGGAATCGCATTAAAACTTGTAATGGTTAAATTATAAAAAATGGTGGAGGGTACTCGAGTGACTTAAGAGAATCAGTAAGCGCAAAGCGATCGTTAGAGTCTAAGGTAGTTAGAGTATAGATTTACAAGTGACTTTGGTTTAATTCCAACTTACTTGTTGTTTATAGGTTACCAGACTCGTCCCGAGCCTTTTATCACCCCCAGTCGCTCAGGCAAGTTTTCTACCCGTTATACTGTTGTTGTGATGTATATGTGTATATGCATGATCTTGTGATAAATGCATATTTGTTATTAGCAAATTCTTGCGATATATTGTAGCATGTGATATGGTATATATGCATGCCTGTTTCGTATTCTGATTATATATCTGTTGGTTCAAATGCTTATATCGTTGCATAATACCTATGCTAGAGATAAGCGGTATTTGCGTATACCCTTAGTACAGGGGATCAAAAGGTGAACTTTTTCTAAAACCGGAGGCGAGGCTCCCGAGTATAATATATATTTATATATATATATATTGATATAGTTTTTAAAACTATTAATCGAATAAGGTTATTCGATAACCTTATTTTATTTAATGAATATTATTACGAATATTCATTCGAGGACTTATGACTCCTTTATTTTATTTAATGAATACTATACGAATATTCATTCGAGGACTTATGACTCCTTTATTTTATTTAATGAATATTATTACGAATATTCATTCGAGGGCTTATGACTTCTTTATTTATTAAATGAATATTTTTTGAATATTCATTCGAGGGCTTATGACTTCTTTATTTTATTAAATGAATATTATTTTGAATATTAATTCGAGGGCTTATGACTTCTTTATTTTATTAAATGAATATTATTTTGAATATTCATTCGAGGACTTATGACTCCTTTTATTTTATTATTTGAATATTATTTGAATATTCATTCGAGGGCTTATGACTCTTTTATATTATTTATTGAATATTATTTGAATATTCATTCGAGGGCTTATGACTCAGTTTATATTATTTAATGAATATTATTTGAATATTCATTTGAGGATCTATGACTCCGATATTTGCTGAGATATATTCTTTATTTTATTAAAGAATAAGGTGTCGATAATCAAACTTATCTTTGATTATTCAAATAAAGATAGTACTTTCTTATAAGTATATCTTTGGTATTTAATACTCATTTCAAGTATAAGTTTTAATACTTCTACTTCAATTATTTTTATAAAGATATTCTTTATGGGAATATTATTTAAATAATAATATTCAGTCATTTTCTAAATATTCTGGGGACTGATTTATTTCATTAAATCAGCATTACTCCAAACACTCTTTAAAGTGTTTTCGAGTCTTCAAAATAATTTTTAAAAGTTAGAGCGGATCCCAAAACTCATTTTATATTTAAGATCTTCCTTTTAAAGGGGATTTAAATACTCGTTCAAAACTTGAGGGATCCGGCTCAGTGGTGTATTTTACATTCGCAACGAGGTTACTGTTTTGAGAAAACATCTTGATTACTTGCCCATCGTTCGGGAAGTAAGTTCATCTATTTGAGTCGGCATAAGCAACATGGGCTCAGTGGGCGTCCATGAAAGTGTAAGTGGCTCAGTGGGAGTCCATCAAATGCGTAAGTGGCTGAGTGGTAGTCCAGCATAAGGTCCTATTGCGGCCAGGGTGATGACCAGTGGGGAATTCGTCCATCTACTAGTAGAAAAGGTTACTTATTGGTATCTTTGCCTGATCAGCAAGATATCAGGTTTATGCCAAGGTTTTCTCCTTTCCAAATTCATTGGATATTGCAACTCTGTTTATAATTTTCATAACAGAGGTTTTCAAGGAGTGTATGAAATGTATATATATAGGTGTATATATATCGGGATTAATGAAGTATCTCGTAACTTCATTATTTATAATGATATTCAAAGATTGAATCTATTCAAATCTTGTCTTGTAGTCTCATCTATGTGATGAACTTTTGAACTGATTATAACTTGAACGGTGGTAGTTCAAGTAATATTTGGAAAAGATATAAGTATATTGGGGTATCTTGTAACTTCATATTTTCAACTTATCTAGTTAATGATTATCTTATGCATATCAAAGATTTTCAGAAAAACGTTGAGACAAGGGTAGAGATATAGATCACCTTGCAACGATATTTTTATACAGTTATAAACTGGAACTCTGTGTATATTATGCATGGAAGAGGACTTCCAAGATTTTGAAAAGTATATATGTATATATACTGAATATTTTGTGACTTCATCGCATTAAGATATCAAACTTGGTTCATTTCTTTTGACCAAGACTTTCATGAGTACTATGAGAAGGCTCATATATTGTAAATTATTATACATATTATTTTGGTGGGCTTGCTGCTCACCCTTGCTTTCTTCTTCATCACACAACATCAGATAGACAAGATGAACATGACCAAGCTCCCAATTCACGAGCGGATAGGAAACGTTCTGCAACTTCCTATAGGCATTGAAGTCGCTGTAGCTAAGGTGGGAACTACCAATAGACTAGGCTTCAACTTTTGATGTACCAGATTTATGTATACTTATGAATTGTAATAATGGCAAAGAAAGTGTAAATTTATTCAGAAAACCTTTTAAGGTGTATTGGCAGATAATTGTGGAATAAAATGACTTGTGATTATTTTTGGATGTTCATCTCTGAGACTATAACGTGTGGTGTGTATGTTTATTGTGGGGTCACAGTACAGAGTAGTTGATTAATTATTAAGATTGGGTGTTATTAAGGGAAATGGAACTCGTGACAACCCGGATCCCCGACCCCGGATTTGGGGGTGTTACACCATGCCTGTTATGTCTCATCAGAATCCCCATGCACATTTTGCAAACATGCCATATTAATAATCCTTATTTTACTGCATTTAGTATGCCTCAAATGCCATACAATATGCCTATGTGGAATAACATGTTTGCACAATCTATGCCTTATCAAATTCAATCAAATGTGCTAAATGATTATGTGACTAACCCTACACTTTAACCAACCACATCTGAGATCAAGGTTGACCCAAAGTTACTAAGTCAAAAGATGCAGGAGGAATGAAGTCTAGGAAAAAGACTAACAAGGCTGGACCCAAGGAAACTTGGGTACCAAAATCAACTTGATTGATTTTGTTGTGTGCAGGGAAAAAGAAGGAATCTATGGTACTTGGACAGTGGCTGTTCAAGACACATGATAGGAGATTTCACCATGCTCACAGAGTTTAAGGAGAGAGCTGGCCCTAGCATAACCTTTGGAGATGACAGCAAAGGATTCACTATGGGATATGGCTTGATTTCAAAAGAAAATGTCATCATTGATGAAGTTGCATTGGTTGATGGTCTCAAACACAACTTATTGAGCATCAGTCAACTATGTGATAGAGGGAATACTGTTTCCTTCAATTCTGAAGCCTGTATTGTCACAAGTAAAAAGGACAATAAAGTGGTTCTAACTGGAGTTAGAAAAGGGAATGTGTACTTAGCTGACTTCAGCTCTATATATGCAGAATCCATTACTTGTCTTTTCAGCAAAGCAAGTGCAGTTGAAAGTTGGCTATGGCACAAGAAGTTGTCCCATTTAAATTTCAAGACAATGAATGATCTAGTCAAAAAGGACTTAGTTAGAGGAATGCCTCTAGTTGAATTCACAAGGGATGGAATGTGTGGATGCTTGTCAGAAAGGAAAGTAAAAGAAAGTATCATTCAGTAAGAAGCTTGAATCTGCAATTGATGAACCATTACAACTGCTACACATGGATCTCTTTGGACCAGTCAATGTATTGTCAATTTCAAGAAAAAGATATTGCCTAGTGATTGTAGATGATTTCTCAAAGTTTTCTTGGGTTTATTTTCTTGGATCAAAGGATGAAGCCAGTGAAATCATTATCAATCATATCAAGCAAGTCAACAACCATCTTGATTTCAAAGTAAGGAATATTAGGAGTGACAATAGAACTGAGTTCAAAAATTCAACCATGAAGTTGTTCTGTGAAGAAAATGGGATCATGCATGAGTTCTCCAAGGACCCCACAACAAAATGGTGTGGTGGAAAGGAAGAACAGATCACTAATTGAAGCTGCAAGGACAATGCTTGAAGAGTCAAAACTCCCAACTTACTTTTGGGATGAGGCTGTTAACTGTGCAAGTTACACTCAGAATATTTCTCTAATCAATCAGGCAAAAGGCATGACTCCATATCAATTATTCAAGAGAAGAAAACCAACTTTAAACTTTCTGCATGTCTTTGGTTGCAAATGTTACATCTTAAGGAATCAATCTGATCACAATGGAAAGTTTGATGCAAAGGCTGATGAAGGAATATTTGTTGGTTATTCTGCTGGAAAATCATATAGGGTGTTGGGTTCCGAAGGCATAAAACGCAGCGGATAGACGTAAAATAAAACAAAAATTTCGAAACCCAAAAACAGGATCCATGTATAATTATGGGCAGATTATGGAGATAACGAATCATACCTTTCAAGAGATTAACTTTCACGAACTCAACGGAGATCCTAGCTATCACGCTTTGTGTCTACCTCTCGGAGAAACACCTCTATGGTATCCACACGAGCACCTTCAAGAACGTCTCACGAACTTGACTACGGAATGGATGTACTAGCCTCCTTCTTGACGATCTGAATTGCCTCTGCCTCTCTTTGCTGCTAGGGTTTTCTTAAAAACGTACAAGCCTCTTTAACCTCTCATTATCTATTTATAATGACTGATTAAAAAGGCCCATAATAGCAAAGCCCAACCCTAGTAGGTATTGGATTAAATAATAAAAAGAATTTCTATTATTTAATTAATAACTAAGTCATACTTAATTATTATGGGCAAAAACATTCCTTTTAATTCGAATTTATATTATCTCAATTAAGTCTTACTTAATTATAATAAAATTCAAATAATCATCAATTAATTTAAATCCATAATTTAAATTAACTATTCCATTAAGTGCTCTATTTGTGCGACCCTATAGGCTATTATTTAATTGGCAATAATTTTATTCTCTAATAAAATTATAAACAATGAGCGGTATCTAGTAATACATCATTGTTACCCAATTAAACAATAATTAAATCGTGATTAGATAAAACCTTTCGTGATTAATGTTTTTCGTGTAATATAATCCCTTTAACCATACATATTATAGATTAAACTCGAGGCATGTATTTAGTCATCCTCTTCAACATTTAATCCGGGTTTACTTGATCCATGAGTAGATTATCGAGACAAATCATTATTTGAGCATGGCCATGCTTTTATAATCTCACTCAATCAAGAGGCCAATAATATCTCTCCTAATTATAGGAGGGTTAAATCCTTTATCTATCATTCATATTTCTCATACGACTCATGATATACCCGATGTCCACTTTTATCATCACCCGATCAAAAGTAACTTTTAATGTAGTCAAAGTATATTAATCCTCGTATAGAAATATAATGATTTCAAGTCAAAGGATCGTTACACCATTATCACTGTGAGTCTTTCTTATGACTTTATTAAACATGAAGAATCTCACTGTGGGTCTGTCCAGTACCATGTACTCTCACATGTACCTATGTATTGACTTTAGTATCCCCATACTTATAACCAATGAGATGTGGTTATCTTGTCAAACACATACTAGTCTATCTATGTATTATTATTGTCCTATATAATAATACTCGACTAGGGACCTTTAAGAATATGATATATTATATCTCAAGTTCAAGTCATGTACTTAAACTATACAATTTGTATCATGATTCTAAGGACATTTATTATGCTAACAAAATATCGCAGTAATTAAGGTCATAATAAATACATTTATTGAATGATCAACTGACATAAAGATAAAAGAATAATGTATTGCCTCTAGGGCACCTACACTAACAATCTCCCACTTGCACTAGAGCCAATCACCCATATATCTAATACCCATGGAACTAGTGTGACCATCGTGCTTCTGCTGCGACAAGCCTTTGGTCAGTGGGTCTGCAATGTTATCATTTGTGTGCACTTTACATATGTGTATATCACCCCTTTCATTAATCTCTCGAATAAGGTGAAATCTCCTGAGTATATGTTTAGCCCGGGAGTGTGATCTAGGTTCTTTAGCCTGTGCAATGGCTCCATTATTATCGCAGTATAGATCAATGGGATCTGCGATCGATGGAACCACTCCCAAATCAGAAATGAACTTTCGAATCCAAACGGCCTCCTTAGCTGCTTCACAAGCTGCAATGTACTCAGCCTCCATTGTAGAATCAGCTACTGTTTCTTGCTTTGAACTCTTCCAGCTTACAGCACCTCCGTTTAGACAAAACACAAAACCAGACTGTGATACAGTATCATCTCTGTCTGTTTGGAAACTTGCATCGGTGTAACCTTTTACAACGAGTTTCTCTTCTCCTCCATACACCAAGAATGAATCTTTAGTTCTTTTCAGGTACTTAAGAATATTCTTAACTGCCGTCCAGTGACCTTCACCCGGATTAGACTGGTATCTGCTCGTCATGCTCAAAGCATACGAGACATCTGGGCGAGTACATACCATTGCATACATGATAGATCCAATTGCTGAAGCATATGGAACTTTATTCATGTGGTCCTTCTCATCCAATGATTTCGGACACTGGTCCTTAGAGATCGTTATCCCTTGAGACACGGGACATATCCCCTTTTTGCATTTTGCATTCCAAAACGATGCAAAACCTTATCAATGTATGTGCTCTGACTTAGACCGATCATCCTTCTAGATCTTTCTCTATAGATCCTCATTCCTAGAATGTAGGATGCCTCTCCTAAGTCTTTAATGGAGAAATTGCTCCCTAACCAAGTCTTAACAGCCTTTAGAGAAGGTATGTCATTCCCCATTAGTAGTATATCATCAACATATAGTACTATGAATGCCACATAGCTCCCACTAACCTTCTTGTAAACACACGGTTCATCTTCGTTTTGAACAAAGCCATACTCTGTGACTATTTCATCAAAACGGATATTCCATCTCCTAGAGGATTGCTTCAATCCATAAATGGATCGACGCAATTTACATACCTTGCCAGCATTCCTTGGATCGACAAAACCCTCAGGTTGTGTCATGTACACATCCTCTTCAAGGCTTCCATTAAGGAAGGCTGTTTTGACATCCATTTGCCAGATTTCATAATCATGGAATGCTGCAATGGCAAGTAAAATCCTTATAGACTTGACCATAGCCACTGGTGAGAAAGTTTCATCATAGTCAATACCATGAATTTGTTTGAAACCTTTTGCAACCAGCCTAGCTTTATAGGTCTGAACATTTCCATCCATGCCCTTTTTCTTCTTAAAAACCCATTTGCACCCTATGGGTTTTACCCCTTCAGGTGGATCAACCAAAGTCCATACTTGGTTTTCGTACATGGAATCTATCTCGGATTTCATGGCTTCAAGCCATCTCTTAGAGTCTGGACTGTTCATAGCATCTTGGTATGTGAGAGGCTCATCTTCATCTATGAGCATCAAATCACCACACTGAGTCATGAGAAATCCATATCTCTCTGGCTCATGGCGAAATCTACCAGATCTACGAACAACCTGTGTTTGTTGAGCATTATCATTATTCTGCTCTTGTTCCACTTCAGGTTCAATGCTATTTTGCGGTTCTCGATCTTCATCGAGATCTATAGTTCTCCCACTGTTTCTTTTGGAAACAAAATCTCTTTCCATGAAGACAGCATCTCGAGCAATAAACACTTTCTGCTCAGAAGGACTATAAAAATAATACGCCTTTGTTTCATTAGGGTATCCTACAAAAATGCACTCTTCGGATTTAGGTCCAAGCTTGTCAGATTCTTGACGTTTCACAAACCTTACATCCCCAAACTTTCATAAAGTTCATGCCTGACCGTTTCTCTTTCCATATCTCATATGGAGTCTTTTGAACCTTCTTAGTAGGAACACGGTTAAGTGTGAAAGCCGCTGTTTCTAGAGCGTAACCCCAGAAACTAATTGGAAGATCTGCATGACTCATCATCGATCGCACCATGTCCAACAAGGTGCGATTTCTCCTCTCTGAAACTCCATTCCATTGAGGTGTTCCTGGCGGAGTGAGTTTGATACAATACCACACTCTTTCAAATACTCTCTAAATTCGGTGCTTAAGTATTCACCCCCACGATCGGATCGTAAGATCTTAATACTTGCATCTCCGCCAATTTGCTTCTCTACTTCAACCTTGTATTCTTTAAATTTTTCAAAAGAATCGGATTTGTTCTTCATAAGATATACATATCCATATCTACTGAAATCATCAGTAAATGTTATGAAGTAGTAGTAGCCTCCTCTAGCCATTACACGCATTGGGCCACATACATCACTATGTATTAGCTCCAGACGTTTAGTGGCCCTTTGACCCTTACCAGTGAAAGGGGCTTTAGTCATCTTACCAAGCAAACAAGATTCGCATTCTTGGTATGATTCAAAATCAAACTTATCCAAGTATCCATCCTTATGTAATTTGGATATGCGTTTCTCATTTATGTGGCCTAGACGACAATGCCAGAGGTATGTTTGATTTGAGTCATTCATTTTAAGTCGTTTTTTCTATATTACAGACAGGGTTATCTAAATCAAGAACATATAAACCATTAAATAAACGCGCAACACCATAGGTTAAATCATTCAAAGCAAAAGAGCAACTGTTGTTCTTTATTGTAAACGAAAAACCTTTCTTGTCCAAACAAGAAACAGAAATAATGTTTCTGCGAATCGCAGGCACGTAAAAACAGTCTTCTAGTTCTAAAACAAGCCCAGAGGGCATAGATAAATAATAAGTCCCTACAGCTAAAGCAGCAACTTTTGCTCCATTGCCTACTCTTAGGTCCACTTCTCCCTTAGCCAAAGTTCTACTTCTCTGCAGGCCCTGCACATTTATACAAATGTGAGAAGCACATCCAGTATCAAATACCCAAGATGTAGAAATAGACAAATTGACTTCTATAACATAAATACCTGATCCAGAAATCTGAACTGCTTTCTTTTTCTTCAGATCCTCCAAGTAAATTGGACAGTTTCTCTTCCAGTGACCATCTTTCTTACAGTAGTGACATTCACCCTTGGCCACACCACCTTTAGGCTTTAAAGCCTGTTTGGGACCTGACTTTGGCTTGGGTGTAGAATCAGATCCAATCTTCTTCTTACCCTTCCATTTGCCCTTCCCTTTGGCCTTACCTTTATTTCCCACCATCAGTATGGGAGCAGGTTCAGCTGTCTTCATGTTGGTCTCATATGTTCTCAACATATGCAACAATTCAGTAGGTGTTTTGTCAAATTCATTCATATTGTAGTTCACAACAAACTGAGTGAATTTGTTGTTCAAAGAATTCATGATTAGGTCAATACCAGTTTCCGGACCAATCGGGAAACCCAAAGTTTCAAGGTACTCAATGTAACCAATCATCTTCAGAACATGTGGGCCAACTGGTTCACTCGCCCCTTGTTTGCAATTAAAAAGTGACTTACTCGTGTTGAACCTTTCTTGACGAGTTTGGCTTGCAAACATGCTTTGCAAGTGCTCATTGATAGTATATGCATCCATATGCACATGTTGTCTTTGAAGCTCAGCACTCATAGTTGCCAACATAAGACATGCAACATCATTTGCATCATTCTCATCCTTGTGCGTGCTGCTCGTTCAGCAGTAGCACCCTCAGGAAGGGGGCCTGGAGGAGGAATATCAATGACATGAAGCTTGCGCTCCTGCCTGAGGACAATCCTCAAATTCCTCTGCCAGTCTAGGAAGTTGTTTCCTCCTGTCAGCTTGTCCTTCTCAAGGACTGAACGTACGGATAGTGTTTTGTTGTTTGCCATTACTCAGTATCTACAATAATAAAAGCGCAAAATAAACATTAGATTGTCTGAGTTAAAATTTTATGTTCATATGATTATGATATATTCATATATCTCCCACTATTTTTTTATCAAATTAATAGCCCTAACTATTAATTCGGAAAGTATATCCCATAAATCTTTCTAGTGAGCCAAGATCCATATTTCGTCATGTTCTAAGTCAACCACTGGTATCCTTAAAACATGATTATTTAGGTAGACAACAGTTGTCAATTATATCATATATAATTCTTGGATAATTTGGTGAACAACAATTGATCTTATCTATCTAATAGATTTTTAACCAAACTCTATGCTTCTAAGTTCATAATAGTTGAATATAACCGTTTATATTCACCTTATTATGATGACTCAGTTAAGTTAGACCCAATGATACAACGTCCGAATATAACCGTTTATATTCGTCGCATTTCACCATGATAGATAGGAGTCCCCTGCCACTGACAGCCCTTCCCCTTATCGATCTAGGATTTAATGAGTGTTCATTCATTGGAAAGCATCTGATTAAAACTTAATATTTTTACTTAGGGATTTTTAATTTAGAACGATCATGATCCCATCATAAAGAGATTCCCAATTTTTCCTTGAATAAAATACTTCAAATCAATACTCGTCAATGGTTTGATTTCCAGGTAGTGGAGGAGTCACATCGGTCTCGCTTAAAACCCACAGCCTTACAAGTTCTATGAACCCGTTGTTGACAAAATCGCCCCATGTCAGAAATAAAGAAAATTCGTATTTTATTCCGTGTTTCATAAACACGAGAATCTCATGATCGTTTGTTAATTTTAAATCTTGAGTCGTTACAGATTTTATCTTGTTTAAAGGCATGGCATGGGTGATGTATCTAATACATACATGCATCATTAATCTAATTAAAACATGCATTTTCTACTCTACACATACTATTTATACATCATATGAAAAGTGTAAAGTAAACGTGCAATAGTTATGGCCCAATCCTATGTGATCTTTTCAGGCTAATGAAAAGATCAAGGTCAATCTATGGTGTAAAAATAACTATTACATATGTCTTCTCTATTGCTTCCATTGTCTCCTTGGCCTCCATAGGATGCCTCCTCTTTCCCTTGTCCTTCTTGGATGTTACATTAAGAATTATACTAATGAACTTACAAAAGAACTCGAGTTACATTCGAGATAAAACAACTACAAATAGAAAACGACATGCAAGTCGTATTTATTACAAACCAAAAGAATAAACCATTACAACTAAGGTCTTAAGGCCATAACTATGCACCATGCTCAAGTAACCATTAAAGAACATGATAGATCATATAAAGATGACATACTATTTATCACTTATCATGATCCAATCAAGAATAATAAATAAGTAAAGCATATGTCATAAGCACAAATTAAAAACGAAACCCTAAGCACGCGGAAATTTTTGCAAAATCAAGTATCAGAATACTAGAAAAACATGTATCAGAATACTATTCCAGAAGCATGTATCAGTATACACACGATCCATATCCCAGTTACCAAAAACGTGTATCAGTATACATATTTTAAGAGATCGCATACATATGAGTTATGGCAGATCTTAAACATACTAGTATCATCATATAGATCATTAACAGATTCATCATATCATTCATATAACATAACTGTTATCATGGCAGACTCATATAACATAACTGTTATCATGGCAGACTCATCACACATGCATACTTGTAAAAATACAGTAAACACGTAACCAAATCAGCCCCTTATACACGTAGCTCTGATGCCATTGTTGGGTTCCGAAGGCATAAAACGCAGCGGATAAACGTAAATAAAACAAAAATTTCGAAACCCAAAACAGGATCCATGTATAATTATGGGCAGATTATGGAGATAACGAATCATACCTTTCAAGAGATTAACTTTCACGAACTCAACGGAGATCCTAGCTATCACGCTTTGTGTCTACCTCTCGGAGAAACACCTCTATGGTATCCACACGAGCACCTTCAAGAACGTCTCACGAACTTGACTACGGAATGGATGTACTAGCCTCCTTCTTGACGATCTGAATTGCCTCTGCCTCTCTTTGCTGCTAGGGTTTTCTTAAAAAACGTACAAGCCTCTTTAACCTCTCATTATCTATTTATAATGACTGATTAAAAAGGCCCATAATAGCAAAGCCCAACCCTAGTAGGTATTGGATTAAATAATAAAAACGAATTTCTATTATTTAATTAATAACTAAGTCATACTTAATTATTATGGGCAAAAATTCCTTTTAATTCGAATTTATATTATCTCAATTAAGTCTTACTTAATTATAATAAAATTCAAATAATCATCAATTAATTTAAATCCATAATTTAAATTAACTATTCCATTAAGTGCTCTATTTGTGCGACCCTATAGGCTATTATTTAATTGGCAATAATTTTATTCTCTAATAAAATTATAAACAATGAGCGGTATCTAGTAATACATCATTGTTACCCAATTAAACAATAATTAAATCGTGATTAGATAAAACCTTTCGTGATTAATGTTTTTCGTGTAATATAATCCCTTTAACCATACATATTATAGATTAAACTCGAGGCATGTATTTAGTCATCCTCTTCAACATTTAATCCGGGTTTACTTGATCCATGAGTAGATTATCGAGACAAATCATTATTTGAGCATGGCCATGCTTTTATAATCTCACTCAATCAAGAGGCCAATAATATCTCTCCTAATTATAGGAGGGTTAAATCCTTTATCTATCATTCATATTTCTCATACGACTCATGATATACCCGATGTCCACTTTTATCATCACCCGATCAAAAGTAACTTTTAATGTAGTCAAAGTATATTAATCCTCGTATAGAAATATAATGATTTCAAGTCAAAGGATCGTTACACCATTATCACTGTGAGTCTTTCTTATGACTTTATTAAACATGAAGAATCTCACTGTGGGTCTGTCCAGTACCATGTACTCTCACATGTACCTATGTATTGACTTTAGTATCCCCATACTTATAACCAATGAGATGTGGTTATCTTGTCAAACAACATACTAGTCTATCTATGTATTATTATTGTCCTATATAATAATACTCGACTAGGGACCTTTAAGAATATGATATATTATATAATCTCAAGTTCAAGTCATGTACTTAAACTATACAATTTGTATCATGATTCTAAGGACATTTATTATGCTAACAAAATATCGCAGTAATTAAGGTCATAATAAATACATTTATTGAATGATCAACTGACATAAAGATAAAAGAATAATGTATTGCCTCTAGGGCACCTACACTAACAGTCTACAATCTAAGAACCAACATTATCATGGAATCTGTGCATGTTGTGTTTGATGATAAAAAGATTGATGGACTAACAGATGAGGGACATCATGAAGGACTCAAATTTGACAACATTGAGATATATTGTGATGATAGTGAAGATGAGAATGATGAAGAAGGCATCTCAAGAAGAATTCAGAATCTGCCTTTGGATAATGCACAGAATGTTGCATCCGTTGAAAGTCATAATTCAGCTTCTGTTGAAAGAAGCAATGCAGCATCCGTTGAAAGACAAAGTGCATCATCCGTTGAAGTTCATAATGAAGCATCCGTTGATCACAGTCTGTCAACGGATAATCAATTCACTTCATCAGTTGATAGAGCTCCCAATTCCTTTCAAAGGATCAGCAACTTAGGGGGAGTTTCAACCAATCAACATTCTATCTCACATCATGACAATACTGAGGCAACCTCATCTAGAGCTAATCTACCACCTCAAAAGAAATGGACCAAGAGTCATCCTTTTGAACTGATCATTGGTGATGCTACATCTAAAGTGCAAACTAGAAGGGCTACTCAAGATGAATGTCTGTATAGTAGCTTTCTATCACAGGAGGAACCTAAGAGAGTGGAAGAAGCTCTATTGGATCCAGATTGGATTTTAGCAATGCAAGAGGAGCTAAACCAATTTGAGAGGAACAAAGTATGGAAGCTGGTACCCAAGCCAAAGAACAAGAGTTCTATTGACACAAAATGGGTATTCAAAAACAAGATGGATGAAAATGACATTTTCATAAGGAATAAAGCCAGATTGGTTGCTAAAGGCTATTCTCAACAAGAAGGAATAGATTTTGATGAAACATTTGCTCCAGTTACCAGACTTGAGGCCATCAGAATCTTTCTAGCCTATGCAGCCCATGCCAATTTCAAAGTCTATCAATTGGATGTCAAGAGTGCATTTCTTAATGGGGAATTTGAGGAAGAAGTTTATGTAAGCCAACCCCAGGATTTGAAGATCCAAACTTTCCAGACTATGTGTATTATCTGTTGAAAGCACTCTATGGACTAAAGCAAGCACCTAGAGCCTGGTATGAGACTTTGTCAAAATTCCTTCTAGATAATCACTTTACAAGAGTTACTATTGACAAAACTCTCTTCTTTAGAAATGTTAATGGCTCTAAAATACTTGTTCAAATTTATGTAGATGATATTATATTTGGATCTACAGATGATAAGCTTTGTAAAAAGTTTGCTAAGTTAATGCAAAGTAAATATGAAATGAGCATGATGGGAGAGCTAACTTATTTTCTTGGTTTACAAGTTAAACAAGTTAGTGGTGGAATTTTCATTAGTCAAACTAAATACATTTATGATCTTTTAAAGAAGTTTGACTTAATGGATTGTTCATCTGCAAAAACTCCCATGGCCACTGCCACCAAGCTTGAATTAAACAAGGCTGAAAAGTTTGTGGATATTTCAAGTTATAGAGGCATGGTTGGCTCACTTTTATATTAACTGCTAGTAGACCTGATATAATGTTTTCTACATGTCTCTGTGCTAGATTTTAAGCTGACCCTAAAGAATCTCACTAAGTGGCTATTAAAAGAATCTTCAGATATCTCAAAGGGACTCCAAATCTAGGAATTTGGTACCCTAGAGAGTCTGATTTTGATCTAATTGGCTACTCAGATGCAGATTATGCAGGCTGTAAAATAGACAGGAAAAGCACAACTGGCACCTGTCAATTTTTAGGGAACAAGCTTGTGTCATGGTTCAGCAAGAAGCAAAATTCTGTTTCTACATCAACAGCTGAAGTTGAGTAAATTGTTGTTGGTAGTTGTTGTGCACAGATACTATGGATGAGGAATCAACTATTTGACTATGGTTTGACTGTTGACAAAATTCCTATATTCTGTGACAACACAAGTGCCATTGCCATTACTGAAAATCCAGTGCAACACTCAAGAACCAAGCACATTGACATCAAGTACCATTTCATTAGGGAACATGTGATGAAAGGTACAGTGGAACGACATTTTGTTCCAAGTGAAAAGCAGATCGCAGACATATTTACCAAGCCACTTGATGAATCATCATTCACAAGATTAGTAAGTGAGCTAGGTATGCTTAATTTTTCATAAATTTATGTCTTCTATATAATCTGTCTTGAAGCCTGAAATGAATTTGCTGCAAGAACAAAGTTGGCTTTTAGTAAAACTTATTCTATCAACGGATATTCCCTATCCGTTGAAAGCCAAAATTGTTCTATCAACGGATGATCATTATCCGTTGAAAGACAAATACATTTCTGGTAATTTTATCCCTCAACGGATAAAATGGTGTAGATCATCAACGGATAACTATTTACCTTATCCATTGAAGTGTCACATCAGTTACTTTAAGTGAGTCACAGCCGTTGATTCTTTTACTTAACCGTTGATACAAATATACACTATAGTATATATTTGCATTAAAGGCAGTTTTCAGAATTTCTACAGTTTTCTTTATTCTTAAACGGCTGTAATTTGCTTGAAAGTATCATTTAATCATTTTATTTACATTTTAATTTAAGAAAGTATAAAACCCATTGAATTCTAATTTTCACTTTACGCTTTCTTGCAATTTTTATTCTCCTTCTCTCCCAAATTCTCAAGTTTTCTCTGCAACCTCTACTCACAACAATGGCACTAGTAGTCAAAATTATGTCTCAAACAGGATTTGTTTATGAAAAGAATAATTTCGTAGCCTTGGTTAAAAAGAATGAAGCCCATTCTGATTATCACAAGATGATGGACTTCATCAAAGACTACAAACTAAGCTATGCAATGCTGGAAGCCCCAACCATCTACTGTGAGGTGATTGAGGAGATTTGGACAACTGCAGAGTTCAACTCCACAGGTATGAGTATTGCCTTCTCTCTCAAAGGTAAGGATTATTTCATTAACTGTGATGATATACAGTCTTGCTTTAAGTTGCCTGAGAATAATGTCATGATACCACACACTGATAAAGATGTATCTGCTATGTTAGATTCCATAGGCTATGCTTTTGATTCTGCTAGTTTAGGTAGTATTAGAAGGAAAGGGCTTAGGAAAGAATGGAGTTTTCTTGGAGATGCCTTTGTTAAGGTTTTCTCTAGGAAGCTTAGAAATTTTGATGCCATAACTTCATCTCTTGTTAATATGCTTTATATGCTAGTTTCTGATAGGTACTTTAATTTTAGCAACTGTGTCATGCTAGAATTAGGTTCCAGATTAGGTAACAAAGCTAATAGACCACATAACATCTACTATGCTAGATTCTTTATGTTATTGGCTAACCATGTTGCTGAAGGATTGGTTATATCAAATGAGAATAATAAACTCAAATGCTGGGCACAAGAGAAAAGGGTCCTTGCAGACCTTTTGAGAATGAACCTCAACAGCCAGGTGCCATTGGTATATTTGCCAATCATGAATGCACCACAGGTAAGTGAGGTAAACACTTCTATAACTCCTACTATTTCCAACCCCATTGTTTCTTTGTCTTCTAGTGTGGCAATGGAATCTGTGTCTTTGTCCAAACAGGTTCCTACCAAAGCCACCAAAACTAAAGTTTCAAAACTCAAGTCAAAGAAAACTACCTCTATTGTTTGTCAAAAGACAACAGTTGTAACAACTACCATAAACCCTGAAGGGAGTGAACAGGGTGTGAGTGGTGAGGGGAGGGGTGAACATAAAGAAACCCCCCAGGATAAGGTGGGAGAGGTGAGTGGTACCCAAGCCAGCCAAGCCACAGTCTCTCAAAAGACTGTGGTGGTTCAAAAGGAGTCAAACACATCCTTAGTTGCATCCTCCCAAAAGGGTGCAACTATTGAAAATAGTCCCCAACCAGGGACATAGACCAAAAGAGGGAGGGACACTGAAACCACACATTCACCAATTAAAGCCTTTTCAAGGAAGAAGAAGGCCAAGACCCTAGTTTCCACACAAGGGGCACACACACACAGAGATACATCCACCTGTATATGTGCCTTCTCAAATTCAGCTTGATGCGATTCCAGCAGATGTGGAGTCACCCCCATTCTCTCATAATAGAAACACACCAATCATCAAACTCTCCATCACCCTCTCTGGATGTGGATATGATTTCACATCAATTCCTGATTCTCCCTCATTAAAACTCAGGGAGGAGCCCCACTCAAAACCTGATGATCATCATCTTTTAGATGATTTGTTGGATCATCCAATTCTTTCAGATGTAGTTGAAGAATCTGTGTCACCTCACTTAAAATCAATTCACCAGATTCAACAATTATGTCACTTTCTATATCTACATCTTTTCCTTCTTCAATGGATATCTCTCATCCGTTGACAAGTGGTTGTTCTTCAACGGATAAGCTTAACAGCAGTTATCCGTTGATACCATCAGTTTCCACATCAACGGATACTCCCTATCCGTTGATGGTCTCTACACACATAACAGAAACAATTCCAACTATAGAGGACATGGTTACTGTACAATCACTTTTAGGTTTGAGGGAAGGGAGTGATCTTTTGAGTGAGAGGTTGGGTTGCTCCCAGGAAAAAGGAGAGGTTGAGAGTCACCATATGCATGCTATTTCTTCCAGCATGGCAAAAGTAAGTGAGAGGAGTGCCACCTTAGCAAGTGAGGGTGAGGGTGAGGTGTGAGGGTGTGTGTGAGCCAGGGGAGCCCCTGATGCAAGAAAATAGAGAAAATGAGAGAAAGCCAGGTACATAAGCTATAAGGGTGGATCCAGCCATTGCTAGCGAGTCAATGAAAGTGGATGATGCAGAAAAGGAAAGACAATTTTAGCAACATTACAAAGCTGTAATTGATAACATTTCCTTGGATGATGACACTTTTACTCATCCTATTTCAGCCTATCAATTATTGGCTGCTCAGGGCAATGTGGAGGCTATAACAGACTTTAAACATTGTACACACTTCAGAATCTCTTCTAAGAGACAAAGCTGCTGTTAACAGGCTGCCTTCTCAAGCTGGTGAGCCATCTGAAGAATTTGGAGTAAATTCCAATGATGACGACTCTGATTCTTTGGATGAGAGCATGAACTTAGGGGGAGTAGCAGGCCCAAGTTCTGTTCCAGATCTTCCTGAATGGGCATGGGCAAAAGCATCAACACCAGGAGAGTTTGGTGTCACTTTGGTCAGACAAGTCATGACAATTCAGAAGGCCCTTCAGGAGACTACAGATGCTGGTACCAAGGCAATTCTTCAAGCTCATCTGGACTCTCTGCATCTCTTGCAGTTACAGCAATTCAAACAGATCTAAGTGTGGATGAACTCAAGCAGGACATTGCTGATCTGAAATCCTACAATGCTGAGAAGTTGGATTCAGTCATACCTTATGGTACTGTGCAAGATTTGTTGGGGAGACTGATGAAAGAATCTGATGCTGACAAGAGGCTGACCAGATTGGAAACCAGAGTTCAGATCATTGAAGACTCTATGGTCACCATTCTTCAGAGTCAACAAACTCAAACAAATCTACTCATGCAGCTGGCAAAAGCACAAGGCTTGACCCCTACCCTTGATGATAACAAAAAGGGGGAGAATAAAGGGAAAGGGGAAGGAGAGCCATCAACAACAGTTCAAATACTCAAGTGCTAGTTCCTGCCATCACCACTTCTCCAACTATTCAAATCAAAGGAAAGCTTGATGGAATTGATCTAATCCAGATAGCAGGAGCAGAATTGCAAGTCAAAGAGCAAAGGAAGAATTGATGAAAAGATGCAACAAATTTTTGGTTCTACAACTTCTCAATCACAATCTGTGAAGCATAGCATAAAAGTGGAATCAATTATTATGGAGCTCAAGCCAGTAGGGAGGTATAATGTAATATCCGGGATATATCGTGTAATTATTTTTGCTAATAAATCATTAGTATGTATGTTCAGTATCTATTTTGTGAATTATTTGTTAAGTGTTCAAATATGTTTGGATGTTATAAAAATATTATTAATGAGTATTTCAATTTTTTTATGTCCAAAATAAAATATAGATAATTGTCATATCTTCCTAATTATTTTATGTTAATTTATGAATTTATAGGAATCATATGGATTTTTTTTAACTCTTGTTCCGGGTATTTAAAACCTATTTATGAAAACGGGAACCAACCACCGTTAACCGTTTTTACATTTTAGAACCCGAAAACTCTTCCGAGAACTCCTTCCTAACCTAATTGCAATATTCCGAGCATTGTCCGTGTTTCGACTTTTTCGATCCGGCGTACGGTTTGTGCCTGCGCGGGTCCCGGCGTAACATTTTCGATACAATATTCGTTTCGGTAAATCAATATAAACCCGTATTTTCGATAAACGGGAGCTTTTTATTAAAACTATCCCAATTATCACCTCGTAGTACATGTAACCAGGCACTGAGACCAAGGACCGCAGTACAAATTGTACTGATTTGGATAATTATCCCGAAAACCGATACCGTTTGGATCAGTTTTATAAATAAACGTACCGTTTTATATCCGGCAATGATCCAACGGGAATACTAATTCTCCGTAATTATAAATAGCCTTTTACCGTATTTTATTTCGTATCAAAATCATTTGACAGACAGATAATTATATAATTTTTACAGAGAAAAATCATATATTCATAAACCTTTCTGAGAATCAAACCACAAATTCAAGGTGTTAGTGAAATCCGTTGGAAAGTAGGAGTAACCCAATTTGAAGATCTCAAGGAGTACTATCAGATTCCAGGACCTGTTTTACTGCTAGAATCAACGGTTGATTTTTTATAAATTTAATTATTTTCGAATTATTTTCATGAAAAATATAATTTTTGTTCGGATGATTGTTTGTATGATTTGATGATTGCATGTTGTAGAGCTTGTTTTCCTGATGATTTTGGTATATTATACGTCTGATTGGAGTCCAATAACATGTTCAAATTTGAGTTTGATTTTCGAATTTCAAATTAGGGTTATAACCCCATATGAATGTTCTTAATTGAAATTTGGGGGTTTCTTATTCTGGAATAGATTGATGTTGTGATATAGTGGATTGTGTTCCTCTGTAAATTTGCAATCCAGTCGTATAAGTTTCATGAATCAACGAGGTCTGTAGAGAAGGGAGTTGTGTTTTGAATATTTCCGAAGTTCGCCGGAAACTGGCAAACTTCACGGCCAAATTCCGGCCAACTCAGGGATTGTTAGATCGATTTGATTGCATGGTTATGTTCCTGGTAATCCGTAGATGTGATCTGGAGCTTGTGGCAAGGTGAGGAGGCGGAATCGTGTTCTCCGGCCACCCTGTGTTTTCCGGCGACTGGACTGCAAAAATTGCAGTTTAGTCCCTGTAGTTTTGTAGATGATGAAAGTTTAGTCCCTGAAGTTTCCAGACTTTGCAAAAATTGGATTCCTTGTTTTAAAAATGTTTAAAATCATATTTCCTATTTATTTTATTATAAAAATCCGTTTTTAATTTCTAAAATTCTAAAAATCATTATTTTAATTTCGAAAATTAATTTTTTAATTCATAAATAAATCTGAATTAATTAGTTAATTAATTTCAGTTAATTTTTAATTGATTAATTCAGTCTAATTAATCGAAAATTAATTGATTAATTGATTTAATTAATTATTAATTGATTTTTAATTAATTATTTAATAGATTTAATTATTTAAAAAATGATTTAAAAATTTCGAAAAAATAGTTCGAAGCTTTAAAATATTATTCTAAATTATTTTCAAGGCTCGATAAGTTATTCTAAAATTATTTCGGAGCCAGAAATTGGCCAACCGAACCCCTGTTTATTATTCCGAAATTGATTCCAACGGACCCGTTTTAATTCTGAAAAAGGTTTAAAATCATTTTAATACCAGAAAGCCTATTTATGAACCCGAAATGTCTTTATAAATGATATTGTCATTGATTACGTGATGTATTATGTGTGACTTGTTGATTGACTGCGGTTTTATATATTCGATGATTACTGTTTATGGCGTAACCTTCAATCCGTTATCGGATTTTGGGTGAAACGAAAGGGTAGATAGAAGTATGTGTTGAACAGAATCGTATGGAGTGGAATATTGATAGATACGTATGATGCCTAGCCGAGTAAGCAATGGCGTAAGAAAGAGAAGCAGGTGATCAGAAAATAGAATTGACATGTAGAAAATAAAGCAAGTGAGCAGAGATGTAGAAGCGAGGCCATAGGAGAAACAGATTGAATGGGTGTTGAATAGAGTCGTAGACAAGTACCAGGGAGGTTGGAATCAATTATGATAAGGCAAGTACTTCTAAACCTTTCTCGAATAATTGCAAATATTTTCTAAATTCTCTTGTGACCTATTGTTAATATTTCAAAATAGCTCTGTTTATATTGGACCATACTTTGAATCCTCCAGCCTTGAACCGAGCCACATCATTTGGATCTTTGAGCCGTAAGCCTTATTCTTTTGTGAACCATTTCTTGTGGATTACCAATATTAAACCACACAAATACGATACTACTCCACAAATATATATCCATCATATACCAAACACTGGATCAAATTGTTTATATATACAAAAAACTTTTATACTTAACCATACCTTGTGATATCAAAGCACTAAAACTTGTGAAAACACAATTCATCTAATACCGATTATCCTACCGGCTGGAGGCCACTTCTTTATGTATTTTGACATTACCCTTTTGGTAACTATGAAATTTTACCATGCTCTTTTACAAATGTTTTATGGTATTGATTATGATCTGGTTTTATTGACTCTATTTGTTTATCATATTGAAATGCTTTAGAATTGGGATAGTTTCTTTGTATGAACCAGATTCGTGGTCAGACCATATCGATGGTCAAGTTATGCCAATGTGTGCCTTGGATCCAGTAGTTAGAGCAGTGTTGTGTGCTTTGCTCGGGGTTAGTGCGTGACTGATCAGCAGCCTAACCTTGGTTTTAAAAACTTAAAATGAATATCCAATTCTATTGGTTGTTTAACAAGAAACTTGATTCCTTTGAATCATCTCATTTATTATTGTCTAACCTCAGTTATTGATAATATGACTTGTTGAGCTAGTTAGCTCACTCTTGCGAATCTTTTTATATATTCTACAGTTAAGAAGGATACGGTTGATAGCAAGGTTTTCCCAGTTCAATTGTTCGAGCTAGGATTCCAGATTATGATTGATCGAGCTAGCAGGAGCTTATGGCAGTAGTGAGATAGCAAGGTTGTAAGAATGATTTATTATCAATTGTAAGTTAAATTAGTTGGGATTTGGTACGATGTAATAATTAAGGTTGTGGCTTGTTTTCATACTTTAACCTGTTGCGATCCGTGGTTTTGTGAAGCAGGGTCATTATAAATAATATTTCTTATACATGTTGATATATTGTGTTTGTATTGTGGATCCCAAACTTCTGACCCGGGTTTGGAGGGCGCCACCGGTTGGTATCAGAGCTACAGGTTATAAGTCACTAAAAACAAGCCTAGATTGTCGGGATCGGGTAGAGGGTTAGGATTAGGAATAGGAAATAGAAAGATAAGCCATCGTGAGGTTGATGTGCGACTGTATAGTAGGTCTCCGGCAGGTTCGTGTTGCGATTCGGGATTCTTAACTCGCGACGTGATATCCAGGCAACGACAATGGCAATCCTTATTTCCATGCATCAACTGATCATTTGGAAGCCTTCCGTTTAAGGATCGTCATCTTCTCCCAGATTCGATTTGCGCCTTGTTTCTCCATCAGTATTAATGGTATTACTTTCTGTTATGACAGTTGCGCCTCTCCAAGTTATTCAACGCTATTCTATCATCTCTCGATATGAGACTACCTATTCAAGAACCTTCATTTGCTTATTCTTGTTCTTTTGAACATTCAACTATGAAGTATCTTTTCGTCTATTATACCACCATATTCTACATCCTTAGTTTAAAAACCTTTCTACCAAACAACAGCGTTTGCGACGAAAGGGACGCTGATAGTGGCAGTAAACGGTGAGTATTGAGATACTAAATTAAGGTGAGAAGGAGTTTTAGCAAGAAGATTCAAGTGTTCTGGGAGGATGGCGTATCCGGTTAAAAGAAGCTATTAGTAACTTAGGCTACTCCTATGACTAGCTTGTGGAATGAATAGAATAAGTGTTGAAGAAAGAGGGGTTAGAGGAGATTAGGGATCTGAAGATTCTTGAAATTAATGATGTTGTAATGATGTGATATTAGCTGACTTGTTGCCTATGGGATAGTCTGTTCCCCTTAATGTATTGGGCAAAGTGGTTAACGGGGTACTACCAGTATGGGAGCCTTAATGTGAAGCTACAAATAAGATAACGTGCTGCAACAACAACGGAAGTTTTAATTGATTACAGAAAGTAATAGACCCCAATGAAGGAGAGGAGATAAATGGAAGTGAATGGACCTTTGAGTGATCGTTCTTTAACTTGGTATTTGGTCATAAGAAGGACAACAACCAACTCATATAGTGAGGACAACCAGAGGTGTGATTTTCAAATTTTCAAAATTTTTAACAAGTTTTCGAAAAAGATTTTTCCCTCACAACATTTCTAAAAGCCTTTTCGAATAAAATAAGTTTAAACATCGGTTGTCAAGTTACTACTTGAGTTTCTTGTTTGTCAAAAGGCTCGGATTAGCTGGAAGGATATTATTTAGATTAGTATTGTTAATTCAGAGGACGAAGTAATCTGCGATTATGAGGAAGTTGGTTATTCCTAACAAGAAGGTACAAATATTGTTTGATAAGATTAAACAACAAACCAACGTATGGAATAACTATTCATCCAATTACTGGGATTATCAGGAGTTCGAAGAATTCATTGATTAAACGGAAGCCTGAGCATGACCGAAGAAGATTGGGAAAATTTCCAGACTCTTTCTAAAGGAAAAATATTATTAATAAAATGATCGTTATGTTGAATGATTTACGGTTTATTCCACATTAGAAAGAGGAAACTCAAGGCTATCTGATAAGAACGCCATTATGATCAAATTGTTAAAGTATTATACGTGTAGGTACGACGTTACAGACTGCGAGACTTAACAAGTAAGAATCTACCATAATGCTTAGTTACGAAGGCATTTTAGCATACTTCTAAAGTATTATATGATCAATTGGGATATGATCAATCAAACTCGAAAGATGAATACAAGTGAAATATGGATGGTGATCAATGGTAGCATTTTTGTCCTCAACATTACAGCGTATATTCCTTTTTAATTCCTAAAAATGTATGAACTCCTTTTCTTAATAAATTCTTTTCTGATAACATCAAAACAGAGAATTTTGCATTCCTTTCAAATTTAATTGTTCCCCTCGGGTTTTGCTTTTCTGATTGGGACAAACAGTGTTATGATGAAACACTTTGTCGGAATGACCAAAGAGTCGGGTGGGACGCCACCTAATCATGTGCTGTATGCCACACGTTATAAAAGACTGGCCATCTTCAGTACTAATATGGTTGTCTCATTCATATTCAAATCATTACTTCTTCTTTCTCTTCAACTCTAAGTTTATTAAATTGTGAATCCTTCTATTTATTTCATTGTACCGTTGTTCCTTGCGAGAGTTTTCAAACAAAAGTTAACATATTATACACTCAGCGGGCAAAGTCTCATCTACCTCGCATGCATGGGAAGGAAACAAGGGCATATGGTGAAAATTACAAATCACTGTCCCTAGCCCGGGATGCATTAACAGTTAAGGGAATCTACTTCAATAAGGGATACGTCTCCGAGAACGAGAATTGCGATATGTTATTTAGAATATGGATGTGATGACGTGGAGATTATTGCGGGATACCTTATGCGTTAAAGTATTAAAAGATATGGGAGCAACTTGATCATATATTTCTCAAGGTTTTATTGATAAGATGAATTATCCTTTTGAATCAATAAGTTTAGGACTAAAGACTAGCAAATTAAGAACGTGCAGTCATTAAATATGTAAATACCCAATGACGGAATCGATATTTCTGGCATTAAGATGTGAAGAATTGATATCATTTGAGATAAGAAGATTTGATATTATTATAAGGAGTGGATTAAACTATTCAAGTGTGATGCCCAGGTAAACCGTCGTGACGGACGATAGTTCTGGAGACGCCAAGGAGAACATGAAGAAGTTTAAAGGACAAAGGAAAGTAAAGAATTTGTTAAAAATAATTTAAGATTACAGTGACCAAAATATAAGTGCTATGGCGATTATAAATAAGAGTTAGGAGCAGACCGAACTTGAAGATTTTACAGTATCAAGACATATTTCCAGATGATGTTAACAATATTTCCTTTAGATAAAGAAAATGTGTTTATGATTGATTTAGTACGTGAAATGAAGCCAGTGTTCAAAGCCCCGCACAGAATGGCACCAGATAAAAGAAGAAGTTACCAGAGGAAACGCATGAGATGATTAAAAGAAAAAAGCAACTGGACCTAGCGTACCCCCTTAAAGTGCACCGGCCCGATGTGTTAATAAGAAAGATGGAAGGGTGAGATTAGTGTTAGCAAAATCTCAACAAGTTTACTCTCAAGAGCAGATATCTGTTACCTCGAAACAATGATTTTTTTAACTAAATGAACGAAGCAAGGTTTTTTTTTATAAGATTGATTTAAGACTGGGTATATTACCAAGTGAAGATTGAACTTATGGACATATCAAAGATGATTTTCAGAACTCAGTACTGTTGTTATAAAATTCTAGAACTATTAGTGGGATGAACTGATTACCAGTGATATTTAAATTTGATAAGTAGAATTTTGAAGGAAGAATTTGGATAAGATATACTTGCGTTAATTAAGAAGAACCATGCAACCTATACAATGATAGCTGAGGAGTCAAAGAAGAAAGAAGCGGTATAAAAAGAGTTTACCAGATGAAAACTTTAATGGTAGGAGGTATAATTCTTAGTATAGACAGTCAGTAAGGAGGAGACAAAGGGGATTCAGCAGGAAAAAAATATATTTAAAGATAGTATGAATGAAGAAAGACCAGAAGCACCAACAAAAGTAAGAAGTTTTATCATGGGCCAGTTATTATTGGAAATTTGTGCAAGATTTCTTGAAAGTTGTAATATTAGAGATGAAGTTAACCAGGAAAAGCAAGAAGGTTATATGAAATGGAGAAGGGTGAAGAAAGCTTTGCGAAGTTAAATGAAAGAATGGTTACAACACCTATTTATTATCACTTTGAAAGCATCAGGGGGATTTGGTAGTTTATAGTGATACTTCTCGTAAGGGAATAGGATGTGTGTTGACGCAAAATAATAAAGTTATTGCATATGCATCCAGACAACCGAAACCTTATGAGCAGAAGTACCCTACTCATAACTGGGAATTAAAAGCAACAATAATATTCATTTTGAAAGATTGGGAAATATTATAAGTATAGAGAAAGATGTGAGATATATACGGACCACAAGAGTTGAAGTATGAACTCTCTAGGAAAAGCAAATGTAGTGGCAGAGATGAGCAAGAAGGAGAGAGAATGAACATAGAGACTGTACCAGAAGAATTATCTATGGAATTCTAGAAGTTGGAATGGAAGTCAGAGTGCATGATCCAAAAAGGAGTGAGAATATAAGTATAACTTTTCAGTCGGGATTGTTAGAAAAAGATAAAGAAGTGTCAGGAGAGGTAGTAGATCAGGATATAAATCATTTAGTATGGGAAGAATAGTGCACGCAAAAAGGACGATCAAGGTATTCTTAGGATTTCTTCTAGAATTTGGATTCCACCAGTGATGGAACTGAAGAATGAAATTTTACAGGCAGCTCATAATTTGAGGTATTCAATCCATTCAGGGAGTACCAAGATGTATAGAGATTTAAAGGAAATTATAGGTGGTTAGATATGAAGTGGGGAATTGGAATGAATTAGCAGATGTTATATATGTCAACAGAGTTAAAGTAGAGTATCAGAGATCAAGTGGATTGCTACAGTCATTGGAAGTTTGGAAGTGGGAGCATATCACCATGGATTTTATAGTTGGGGTTACCAAGCACAAAAACTAATCATGATGCCATTTGGCTTATAGTGGATAGATTACCAAGTCAGCACATTTTCTGCCTATAAACGAAGATTTTTCGCTCGATAAGTTGATCCATAGGTGCCTGAAGGAAATTGTAGTTGTTCATGAAATTCTTGTGTCTATCGTATCTGATCGAGATCCAAGATGTAATTCGAGATTTTGGAAGAGTTTCAAGAATGTTTAGGAACAAGATTGAATATGAGTATGACTTACCACCCGCAGACGGACAACTAGAGTGAAGGAACGATCCAAACAATCGAGGACATGCTACGTGTTTGTGTTATTGATTTCAAAGGAAGTTGGGGACGAGCATTTATCCCTGGTAGAGTTTGCTTATAACAAAGTTATCACGCCAGCATTGGGATGCCACCTTATGAAGCCCTTTATGGACGCAAATGTAGATCTCCAGTATATTGGGACGAAGTAGGAGGAATGCAAAATACTCGGACTTGAATTGGTGCAGCAGACAAAGGAAGTTATTGAAATTATCCAGAAGAGATTAATAGCCGCACAAGATCGTCAGAGGAAATATGCAGACTAGTCAAGAAAAGACATGGAATTTGAAGAAGGAAGCTTGGTATTATTGAAAGTATCACCGTGGAAAGGACTAACGAGGTTTGGGAAGAAAGGGAAGCTAAGCCCAAGATATGTCAAACCTTTTGAAATCCTAAAGCGCATTGGTAAAGTAGCTGACTAGTTGGCGTTACCCCCGCACATGGAGCACATTCACAATGTTTTTCACGTATCGATGCTCAAGAAATATAATCCAGACTCCAGGCATGTAATAGAATATGAGCCAATAGAGCTTCAGGCAGATTTATCATATGTAGAGAGTCCGATAGAGATTCTAGAGGAAAGAGAGAAAGTATTGAGAAATAAAGTGGTAAGTTAGTAAGAGTATTGTAGAGAAACCCCAAAGGTTGAAGAGTCAACCTGGGAGTTAGAAAGTGATATGAGAGAAAAGTACCCTTATTTGTTTCTTAGGAGATTCTGAGGACGATAATCCTTTTAAGGGGGGAAGGATGTAATATCCGGGATATATCGTGTAATTATTTTTGCTAATAAATAATTAGTATGTATGTTCAGTATCTATTTTGTGAATTATTTGTTAAGTGTTAAATATGTTTGGATGTTTAAAAATATTATTAATTGAGTATTTCAATTTTTTTATGTCCAAAATAAATATAGATAATTGTCATATCTTCCTAATTATTTTATATTAATTTATGAATTTATAGGAATCATATGGATTTTTTTTTAAACTCTTGTTCCGGGTATTTAAAACCTATTTTATGAAACGGGAACCAACCACCGTTAAACCGTTTTTTACGTTTTTAGAACCGAAACTCTTCCGAGAACTCCTTCCTAACCTAATTGCAATATTCCGAGCATTTTCCGTGTTTCGACTTTTTCGATCCGGCAGTACGGTTTGTCCTGCGCGGGTCCCGGCGCAACATTTTCGATACAATATTCGTTCGGTAAATCAATAAAACCCGTATTTTCGATTAACGGGAGCTTTTTATTAAACTATCCCACTTATCACCTCGTAGTACGTGTAACCAGGCGCTGAGACCAAGACCGCAGTACAAATTTTACTGATTTGGATAATTACCCCGAAAACTGATACCGTTTGGATCAGTTTTTATAAATAAACGTACCGTTTTATATCCGGAATGATCCAACGGGATACTAATTCTCCGTAATTATAAATAGCCTTTTACCGTATTTTTTTCGTATCAAAATCATTTGCAGACAGATAATTATATAATTTTTACAGAGAAAAATCATATATTCATAAACCTTTTTGAGAATCAAACCACAAATTCAAGGTGTTAGTGAAATCCGTTTGGAAAGTTGGAGTAACCAATTTGAAGGTCTCAAGGAGTACTATCAGATTCCAGGACCTGTTTTACTGCAGAATCAAAGGTTGATTTTTTATAAATTTAATTATTTTCGAATTATTTTCATGAAAAATATGAATTTTTGTTCGGATGATTGTTTGTATGATTTGATGATTTCATGTTGTAGAGCTTGTTTTCCTGATGATTTTGGTATATTATACGTCTGATTTGGAGTCCAATAACATGTTCAAATTTGAGTTTGATTTTCGAATTTCAAAATTAGGGTTTATAACCCGTATGAATGTTCTTAATTGAAATTTGGGGGTTTCTTATTCTGGAATAGATTGATGTTGTGATATAGTGGATTGTGTTCTCTGTAAAATTTGCAATCCAGTCGTATAAGTTTCATGAATCAACGAGGTCTGTAGAGAAGGGAGTTGTGTTTTGAATATTTCTGAAGTTCGCCGGAAACTGGCAAACTTCACGGCCAAATTCCGGAAATTCAGGGATTGTTAGATCGATTTGATTGCATGGTTATGTTCCTGGTAATCCGTAGATGTGATCTGGAGCTTGTGGCAAAATGAGGAGACCGGAATCGTGTTCTCCGGCCACCCCTGTGTTTTCCGGCGACTGGACTGCAAAATTGCAGTTTAGTCCCTGTAGTTTTGTAGATGATGAAGTTTAGTCCCTGAAGTTTCCAGACTTTGCAAAAATTGGATTCCTGTTTTAAAAATGTTTAAAATCATATTTCCTATTTATTTTTATTATAAAAATCCGTTTTTAATTTCTGAAAATTCTAAAAATTATTATTTTAATTCCGAAAATTATTTTTAATTCACAAATAAATCTGAATTAATTAGTTAATTAATTTCAGTTAATTTTTAATTGATTAATTAGTCAATTAATTTAAAAATTAATTGATTAATTGATTTAATTAATTATTAATTGATTTTTAATTAATTATTTAATTAGATTTAATTATTTAAAAATGATTTAAAAATTTCGAAAAATAGTTTCGAGCTTTAAAATATTATTCTAAATTATTTTCAAGGCTCGATATTATTCTAAAATGTTTCGGAGCCAGAATTGGCCAACCGAACCTGTTTATTATTTCGAAATTGATCCAACGACCGTTTTAATTCCGAAAAATGTTTTAAAAATCATTTTAAATACCAGAAAGCCTATTTATGACCCGAAATGTCTTTATAAATGATATGTCATTGATTACGTGATGTATTATGTGTGACTTGTTGATTGACTGTCGATTATATATTCGATGATTACTGTTATATGGCGTAACTTTTAATCCGTTAATCGGATTTGGGTGAAACGAAGGGTAGATAGAAGTATGTGTTGAACAGAATCATATGAGTGGAATATTGATAGATACTTATGATGCCTAGCAGAGTAAGCAAGGCGTAAGAAAGAGAAGCAGGTGATCAGAAAATAGAATTGACATGTAGAAAATACAGCAAGTGAGCAGAGATTAGAAGCGATGCATAGGAGAAATAGATGAATGGTGGTTGAATAGAGTCGTAGACAAGTACAAGTGAGGTTGGAATCAATTATGATAAGGCAAGTACTTCTAAACCTTTCTCAGAGATTAATTACAATATTTCTAAATTCTTTTGTGACCTATTGTTAATATTCAAAATAGCTCTGTTTTATATTGAAATACTTTGAATCCTCCAGCTTGAACCTGAGCCACATCATTTGATCTTTGAGCGTAAGCCTTATTCTTTGTGAACCATTTCTTGTGGATTTACCAATATTAAACCACACAAATAAGATACTACTCCACAAATATATATCCATTCATATACCAAACACTGGAACAAAATTGTTTATATATACAAAACTTTTATACTTAACCATACCTTGTGATATCAAAGCACTAAAACTTTGGAAAACACTATTCATCTAATACCGATTATCCTACCGGCTGGAGGCCACTTCTTTTATGTATTTTGACATACCCTTTTTGGTAACTATGAACTTTTACCATGCTCTTTTACAAAATGTTTTATGGTTATTGATTATGATCTGGTTTTTATTGAACTCTATTGTTTATCATATTGAAATGCTTTAGAATTGGATAGTTTTCTTTGTATGGACCAGATTCGTGGTCAGACCATATCGATGGTCAAGTTAGGCCATTGTGTGCCTTGGATCCAGTAGTTAGAGCAGTGCTTGTGTGCTTTGCTCGAGGTTAGTGCTGTGACTGATCAGCAGCCTAACCTTGGTTTTAAAAACTTAAAATGAATATCCAATTCTATTGGTTGTTTAACAAGAAACTTGATTCCTTTGAATCATCTCATTTATTATTATTAACCTCAGTTATTGATAATATGACTTGCTGAGCTAGTTAGCTCACTCTTGCGAATCTTTTTATATATTCTACAGTTAAGAAGGATACGGTTGATAGCAAGGTTCCCAGTTCAATGTTCGAGCTAGGATTCCAGATTATGATTGATCGAGCTAGCAGGAGCTATGGCAGTAGTGAGATAGCAAGGTTGTAAAGAATGATTTTATTATCAATTATAAGTTAAATTAGTTGGGATTTGGTACGATGTAATAATTAAGGTTGTGGCTTGTTTTCATACTTTACCTGTTGCGATCCGTGTTTTGTGAAGCAGGGTCATTATAAATAATATTCTTATACAGGTGATATATTGTGTTGTGTTGTGGACCCCAAACTTCTGACCCGGGTTTGGAGGGCGCCACAGGTTGGTATCAGAGCTACAGGTTATAAGTCACTGAAACAAGCCTAGATTGTCGGGATCGGGTAGATGGTTAGGATTAGGAATAGGAAATAGAAAGATAAGCCATCGTGAGGTTGAGTGCGACTGTATAGTAGGTCTCTGGCACGGTTCGTGTTACGATTCGGGATTCTTACCCTCGCGATGTGATATCCAGGCAACGGCAATGGCAGATCCTTATTTCCCTGCATCAACTGATCGTTTGGAGCCTTCATTTAAGGATCGTCATCTTCTCTCCAGATTCGATTTGCGCCTTGTTCTCCATCAGTATTAATGGTATTACTTTCTGTTATGACAGTTGCGCCTCTCCAAGTTATTCAACGCTATTCTATCATCTCTCGATATGAGACTACCTATTCAAGAACCTTCATTAGCTTATTCTTGTCTTTTGAACATTCAACTATGAATGTATCTTTTCTGTCTATTATACACCATATTCTACATCCTTATTTTAAAAAAAACCTTTCTACCGAAACAACAGCGTTTGCGAGAAGGGACGCGATAGCGGCAGTAAACGGTGAGTATTGAGATATAAATTAAGGTGAGAAGGAGTTTAGAAAGAAGATTCAAGTGTTCTGGAGGATGCTGTATCCGGTTAAAAGAAGCTATTAGTAATTAGGCCACTCATGACTAGCTTGTGGAATGGAGTAGATAAGTGTTGAAGAAAGAGGGTTAGAGGAGATTAGGGATCTGAAGATTTCTTGAATTAATGATGTTGTAATGATGTGATATTAGCTGACTTGTTGACTATGGTATAGTTTGTTCCACTTAATGATTGCAAAGTGGTTAACGGGGGTACTACCAGTATGGGAGCCTTAATGTGAAGCTACAAATAAGATAACGTGCAACGACATCGGAAGTTTTAATTGATTACGAAAGTAATAGACTCCAATGAAGGGAGGAATAATGGAAGTGAATGGACCTTTGAGTGATCGTTCTTTAACTTGGTATTTGGTCATAAGAAGGAAAACAACCAACTCATATAGTGAGGACAACCAGAGGTGTGATTTTCAAAATTTTCAAAATTTTAACAAGTTTTCGAAAAAGATTTTCCTCACAACATTTCTAAAAGCCTTTTCGAATAAAATAAGTTTTAAACATCGGTTGTCAGTTACTACTTGAGTTTCTTGTTTGTCAAAAGGCTCAGATTAGCTGGAAGGATATTATTTTAGATTTAGTATTGTTAATTCAGAGGACGAAGTAATCTGCGATTATGAGGAAGTTGGTTATTCCTAACGAGAAGGTACAAATATTGTTTGATAAGATTAACAACAAAACCAGCATATGGAATAACTATTCATCCAATTACTAGGGATTATCCAGAGTTTGAAGAATTCATTGATTAAAACGGAAGCCTGAGCATGACCGAAGGAAGATTGGGAAAATTTCCAGACTCTTCTAAAGGAAGAACTATTATTAATAAAATGATCGTTATGTTGAATGATTTACGGTTATTCCAAATTAGAAAAGAGGAAACTCAGCTTATCTGATAAGAACACCATTATGATCAAATTGTTTAAAAGTATTATACGTGTAGGTACGATGTTACAGATGCGAGACTTGACAAGTAAGAATCTACCATAATGCTTAGTACGAAGGCATTTTAGCATACTTCTAAAGTTATTATATGATTCCAATTGGGATATGATCAATCAAACTCGAAAGATGAATACAAGTGAAATGTGGATGATGATCAAGTGGTATCATTCTTGTCCTCAACATTACAGCGTATATTCCTTTTTATTCCTAAAATGTATGAACTCCTTTTCTTAATAAATTCTTTCTGATAACATCAAAAGGAGAATTTTGGCATTCTTTTCAAATGTAATTGTTCCCCTCAGGTTTGCTTTCTGATTGGGACAAACAGTGTTATGATGGAACACTTTGTTGGAATGATAAAGAGTCGGGTGGGACGCCACCTAATCATGTGCTGTATGTCCACACGGTATGAAAGACTGGCCATCTCAGTACTAATGTGGTTGTCTCATTCATATTCAAATCATTACTTCTTCTTTCTCTTTCAACTCTAAGTTTATTAAAATTGTGAATCCTTCTATTTGTTTCGTTGTACCGTTGTTCCTTGCGAGAGTTTTTCAAACAAAAGTTAACGTATTATACACTCCGGGCAAAGTCTCATCTACCTCGCATGCATGGGAAGGAAACAAGGGCATATGGTGAAAATTACAAATCACTGTCCCTAGCCCGGGATGCATTAACAGTTAAGGGAATCTACTTCAATAAGGGATACGTCTCCGAGAACGAGAATTTGCGATATGTTATTTAGAATATGGATGTGATGACGTGGAAGATTATTGCGGATACCTTATGCGTTAAAGTATTAAAAGATATGGGAGCAACTTGATCATATATTTCTCAAGGTTTTATTAAGATGAATTATCCTGTCGAATCAATAAGTTTAGGACTAAAGGACTAGCAAATTAAGAACGTGCAGTCATTAAATATGTAAGTACCAATGACGGAATCGATATTTCTGGCATTAAGATGTGAAGAATTGATATCATTTGAGATAAGAAGATTTGATATTATTATAAGGAGTGGATTAACTATTCAAGTGTGATGCCCAGGTAAACCGTCGTGACGGAAGATAGTTCTGGAGACGCCAAAGGAGAACATGAAGAAGTTTAAAGGACAAAGGAAAGTAAAGAATTTGTTAAAAATAATTTAAGATTACAGTGACCAAAATATAAGTGCTATGGCGATTATAAATAAGAGTTAGGAGCAGACCGAACTTGAAGATTTTACAGTATCAAGACATATTTCCAGATGAGTTACCAATATTTCCTTTAGATAAAGAAAATGTGTTTATGATTGATTTAGTACGTGAAATGAAGCCAGTGTTCAAAGCCCCGCAGAATGGCACCAGATAAAATGAAGAAGTTACCAGAGCAAACGCATAGGATTAAAAGAAAAAGCAACTGGACCTAGCGTACCCCTTAAAGTGCACCGGCACGATGTGTTAATAAGAAAGATGGAAGGGTGAGATTATGTGTTAGCGAAAGCTCAACAAGTTTACTCTCAAGAGCAGATATCTGTTACCTCGAAACCAATGATTTGTTTAACTAAATGAACGAAGCAAGGTATTTTTATAAGATTGATTTAAGACTGGGTATATTACCAAGTGAAGATTGAACTTATGGACATATCAAAGATGATTTTCAGAACTCAGTACTGTTGTTATAAAATTCTAGAAATGTTAGTGGGATGAACTGATATACCAGTGATATTTAAATTTGATGAGTAGAATTTTGAAGGAAGAATTTGGATAAGATATACTTGCGTTAATTAAGAAGAACCATGCAACCTATACAATGATAGCTGAGGAGTCAAAGAAGAAAGAAGCGTATAAAAAGAGTTTACCAGATGAAAACTTTAATGGCAGGAGGTATAATTCTTAGTATAGACAGTCAGTAAGGAGGAGACAAAAGGGGATTCAGCAGAAAAAAATTTAAAGATAGTATGAATGAAGAAAGACCAGAAGCACCAACAAAAGTAAGAAGTTTTATCATGGGCCAGTTATTATTGGAAATTTGTGCAAGATTTCTTGAAAGTTGTAATATTAGAGATGAAGTTAACCAGGAAAAGCAAGAAGGTTATATGAAATGGAGAAGGGTGAAGAAAGCTTTGCGGAGTTAAATGTTAAGAATGGTTACAACACCTATTTTATCACTTTGAAAGCATCAGGGGGATTTGGTAGTTTATATGATACTTCTCGTAAGGGAATAGGATGTGTGTTGACGCAAAATAATAAAGTTATTGCATATGCATCCAGACAACCGAAACCTTATGAGCAGAAGTACCCTACTCATAACTGGGAATTAAAAGCAACAATAATATTCATTTTGAAAGATTGGGAAATATTATAAGTATAGAGAAAGATGTGAGATATATACGGACCACAAGTTGAAGTATGAACTCTCTAGGAAAAGCAAATGTAGTGGCAAGAGATGAGCAAGAAGGAAGAGAATGAACATAGAGACTGTACCAGAAGAATTATCTATGGAATTCTAGAAGTTGGAATTGGAAGTCAGAGTGCATGATCCAAAAAGGAGTGAGAATATATAAGTATAACTTTTCAGTCGGGATTGTTAGAAAAGATAAAGAAGTGTCAGGAAGAGGTAGTAGATCAGGATATAAATCATTTAGTATGGGAAGAATAGTGCACGCAAAAAGGACGATCAAGGTATTCTTAGGATTTCTTCTAGAATTTGGATTCCACCAGTGATGGAACTGAAGAATGAAATTTTACAGGCAGCTCATAATTTGAGGTATTCAATCCATTCAGGGAGTACCAAGATGTATAGAGATTTAAAGGAAATTATAGGTGGTTAGATATGAAGTGGGAATTGGAATGAATTAGCAGATGTTATATATGTCAACAGAGTTAAAGTAGAGTATCAGAGATCAAGTGGATTGCTACAGTCATTGGAAGTTTGGAAGTGGGAGCATATCACCATGGATTTCATAGTTGGGGTTACCAAGCACAAAAACTAATCATGATGCCATTTGGCTTATAGTGGATAGATTTACCAAGTCAGCTCATTTTCTGCTATAACGAAAGATTTTCGCTCGATAAGTTGATCCATAGGTGCCTGAAGGAAATTGTAGTTCGTCATGAAATTCTTGTGTCTATCGTATCTGATCGAGATCCAAGATGTAATTCGAGATTTTGGAAGAGTTTTCAAGAATGTTTAGGAACAAGATTGAATATGAGTACGACTTACCACCCGCAGACGGACAGCTAGAGTGAAGGAACGATCCAAACAATCGAGGACATGCTACGTGTTTGTGTTATTGATTTCAAAGGAAGTTGGGACGAGCATTTATCCCTGGTAGAGTTTGCTTATAACAACAGTTATCACGCCAGCATTGGGATGCCACCTTATGAAGCCCTTTATGGACGCAAATGTAGATCTCCAGTATATTGGGACGAAGTAGGAACGCAAAATACTCGGACCTGAATTGGTGCAGCAGACAAAGGAAGTTGTTGAAATTATCCAGAAGAGATTAATAGCCGCACAAGATCGTCAGAGGAAATATGCAGACCAGTCAAGAAAAGACATGGAATTTGAAGAAGGAAGCTTGGTATTATTGAAAGTATCACCGTGGAAAGGACTAACGAGGTTTGGGAAGAAAGGGAAGCTAAGCCCAAGATATGTCAGACCTTTTGAAATCCTAAAGCGCATTGGTAAAGTAGCTGACGAGTTGGCGTTACCCCCGCACATGGAGCACATTCACAATGTTTTTCACGTATCGATGCTCAAGAAATATAATCCAGACTCCAGGCATGTAATAGAATATGAGCCAATAGAGCTTCAGGCAGATTTATCATATGTAGAGAGTCCGATAGAGATTCTAGAGGAAAGAGAGAAAGTATTGAGAAATAAAGTGGTAAAGTTAGTAAGAGTATTGTAGAGAAACCCAAAGGTTGAAGAGTCAACCTGGGAGTTAGAAAGTGATATGAGAGAAAAGTACCCTTATTTGTTTTCTTAGGAGATTCTGAGGACAGAATCCTTTTAAGGGGGAAGGATGTAATATCCGGGATATATCGTGTAATTATTTTTGCTAATAAATATTAGTATGTATGTTCAGTATCTATTTGTGAATTATTTGTTAAGTGTTAAATAGTTTGGATGTTTAAAAATATTATTAATTGAGTATTTCAATTTTTTTATGTCCAAAATAAAATATAGATAATTGTCATATCTTCCTAATTATTTTTATGTTAATTTATGAATTTATAGGAATCATATGGATTTTTTTTAAACTCTTGTTCCGGGTATTTAAAACCTATTTTATGAAAACGGGAACCAACCACCGTTAACCGTTTTTACGTTTTTAGAACCCGAAACTCTTCCGAGAACTCCTTCCTAACCTAATTGCAATATTCCGAGCATTTTCCGTGTTTCGACTTTTTGATCCGGCGTACGGTTTGTCCTGCGCGGGTCCCGGCGCAACATTTTCGATACAATATTCGTTTCGGTAAATCAATAAAACCCGTATTTTCGATAAACGGGAGCTTTTTATTAAACTATCCCAATTATCACCTCGTAGTACGTGTAACCAGGCGCTGAGACCAAGACCGCAGTACAAATTGTACTGATTTGGATAATTATCCCGAAAACCGATACCGTTTGGATCAGTTTTTATAAATAAACGTACCGTTTTATATCCGGAATGATCCAACGGGATACTAATTCTCCGTAATTATAAATAGCCTTTTACCGTATTTTATTTCGTATCAAAATCATTTGCAGACAGATAATTATATAATTTTTACAGAGAAAAATCATATATTCATAAACCTTTCTGAGAATCAAACCACAAATTCAAGGTGTTAGTGAAATCCGTTTGGAAAGTTGGAGTAACCAATTTGAAGGTCTCAAGGAGTACTATCAGATTCCAGGACCTGTTTTACTGCAGAATCAAAGGTTGATTTTTTATAAATTTAATTATTTTCGAATTATTTTCATGAAAAATATGAATTTTTGTTCGGATGATTGTTTGTATGATTTGATGATTGCATGTTGTAGAGCTTGTTTTCCTGATGATTTTGGTATATTATACGTCTGATTTGGAGTCCAATAACATGTTCAAATTTGAGTTTGATTTTCGAATTTCAAAATTAGGGTTTATAACCCGTATGAATGTTCTTAATTGAAATTTGGGGGTTTCTTATTCTGGAATAGATTGATGTTGTGATATAGTGGATTGTGTTCTCTGTAAAATTTGCAATCCAGTCGTATAAGTTTCATGAATCAACGAGGTCTGTAGAGAAGGGAGTTGTGTTTTGAATATTTCCGAAGTTCGCCGGAAACTGGCAAACTTCACGGCCAAATTCCGGCCAACTCAGGGATTGTTAGATCGATTTGATTGCATGGTTATGTTCCTGGTAATCCGTAGATGTGATCTGGAGCTTGTGGCAAGGTGAGGAGGCCGGAATCGTGTTCTCCGGCCACCCCTGTGTTTTCCGGCGACTGGACTGCAAAATTGCAGTTTAGTCCCTGTAGTTTTGTAGATGATGAAGTTTAGTCCCTGAAGTTTCCAGACTTTGCAAAAATTGGATTCCTGTTTTAAAAATGTTTAAAAATCATATTTCCTATTTATTTTTATTATAAAAATCCGTTTTTAATTTCTGAAAATTCTAAAAATTATTATTTTAATTCCGAAAATTATTTTTAATTCACAAATAAATCTGAATTAATTAGTTAATTAATTTCAGTTAATTTTTAATTGATTAATTAGTCAATTAATTCAAAAATTAATTGATTAATTGATTAATTATTAATTGATTTTTAATTAATTATTTAATTAGATTTAATTATTTAAAAATGATTTAAAAATTTCAAAAATAGTTTCGAGCTTTAAAATATTATTCTAAATTATTTTCAAGGCTCGATAATTATTCTAAAATTGTTTCGGAGCCAGAATTGGCCAACCGAACCCTGTTTATTATTCCGAAATTGATCCAACGACCCGTTTTAATTCCGAAAAATGTTTTAAAAATCATTTTAAATACCGAAAGCCTATTTATGACCCGAAATGTCTTTATAAATGATGTCATTGATTACGTGATGTTATATGTGACTTGTTGATTGACTGTCGGTTATATATTCGATGATTACTGTTTATGGCGTAACTTTCAATCCGTTAATCGGATTTGGTGAAACGAAGGGTAGATAGAAGTATGTTGAACAGAATGTATGAGTAATATTATAGATACTTATGATGCCTAGCAGAGTAAGCAAGGCGTAAGAAAGAGAAGCAGGTGATCAGAAAATAGAATTGACATGTAGAAAATACCGCAAGTGATCAGAGATAGAAGCGAGGCATAGAGAAACAAGGTGGTTGTTGAATGGTAGACAAGTACAAGTGAGGTTGAATCATTATGATAAGGCAAGTACTTCTAAACCTTTCTCAATTATGCAAATATTTCTAAATTCTCTTGTGACCTATTGTTAATACAAAATAGTTCTGTTTTATATGTACACATTTTGAATCCTCAGCCTTGAACCTGAGCCACAGCATTTGATCTTTGAGCCGTAAGCCTTATTCTTTGTAAACCATTTCTTGTTATTTACCAATATAAACCACACAAATAGATACTACTCCACAAATATATATCCATCATATACCAAACACTGGAACAATTGTTTACACATACAGAAACTTTTATACTCAACCATACCTGATATCAAAGTACTAAAACTTAAAAACACTATTCATCTAATACCGATTATCCTACCGGCTGGAGGCCACTTCTTTTATGTATTTTGACATACCCTTTTTGGTAACTATGAATTTTACCATGCTCTTTTACAAATGTTTTATGGTTATTGATTATGATCTGGTTTTATTGAACTCTATTGTTTATCATATTGAAATGCTTTAGAATTGGATAGTTTTCTTTGTGTGGACCAGATTCGTGGTCAGACCATATCGATGGTCAAGTTAGGCCAATGTGTGCCTTGGATCCAGTAGTTAGAGCAGTGCTGTGTGCTTTGCTCGGGGTTAGTGCGTGACTGATCAGCAGCCTAACCTTGGTTTTAAAAACTTAAAATGAATATCCAATTCTATTGACTGTTAACAGAAACTTGATTCTTTGAATCACTCGTTTATTATTGTTAACCTCAGTTATTGATAATATGACTTGCTGAGCTAGTTAGCTCACTCTTGCGAATCTTTTTATATATTCTACAGTTAAGAAGGATACGGTTGATAGCGGGTTTCCCAGTTAATGTTCGAGCTAGGATTCCAGATTATGATTGATCGAGCTAGCAAGCTTATGGCAGTAGTGAGATAGCAAGGTTGTAAGAATGATTTTATTATCAATTGTAAGTTAAATTAGTTGGGATTTGGTACGATGTAATAATTAAGGTTGTGGCTTGTTTTCATACTTTAACCTGTTGCGATCCGTGGTTTTGTGAAGCAGGGTCATTATAAATAATATTTCTTATACAGGTTGATATATTGTGTATGTGTTGTGGACCCCAAACTTCTGACCCGGGTTTGGAGGACGCCACAAATAAGGTTAGAGAGACTTCTTCCAAGAATCTGAAATCTATGGTTCTCAAGCCCAACAACAGATCCAATAAGGACTCTACAAAGAATCCTCTAAGCCTTGCTCAGATGAAAGGAGTGGATTTTACTCTTCCAAAGCCTGATGAAGACAGTTTTTGGGTAGAAGTATCACAAAGCACAAAGAGACCATGGATGTGGTTGTAAGGAGGAACATGGCTATTATCTTCAGAGAGGGAAAGAGCATATGTGTGATGCAAGGACATCCCAAATTCTCAATAGCCAAGAGGGAAGAAACCAGAAGGTTGAAGGAAGAAGCCAAACAGCTAAAGGCTGACAAAAGAGCACAAGCAAAGCTTGAAAAATAGCTAAAGTCAAGTCAGGCTGAAGAACAGAAAGAAATTGAAGACAAAAGTGAAGATGAAGCTGTGGGGGACATGGTTGATACTGATATGGAAGAGAGAAGTAAGGAAAGAGAAGAATGGCAGAAAGGGAACAGAAAGAAGGCCAATGCAAAGAGAAAGATGGTAGATAGACTGAAGAAACCCAATCAAAATCCAAACCACTACCTTCTATTCCTGAACCCATTGTGCCTGACCCCTTCATGAACATTCATAGTGAAACAATCATTCCCAAGGAGGAACCAATTGATTGGGACACCATCAAATTTCCCACCTGAAAGGAATATGTCCTAAGTCCAATCATGTATTAGGATTTAGGAATAACTTCCTGTGTAATCTGTTTTGATTTCATTGATATTAATAAAAGACTTTTTTTGTTTTTATTACGGGCTCTATCTATTTAAGTGTTTAAATAAGATATACCATAGTTTATAGTAAAGCTTTTATGGATTATGATGAGATCATAATAGTGAGACCTAAAAGATGGTAACTCTAAACTTAAATAGTTTCTGGTCGTAGGATTACTAACTGGTAATTAATAATCCGCAGAGCTCGGTACATACTATGCTTGCTTCATTATGAAGGATGTCTGTTCTCATAGACATTTGTGTGGTGACACTATAGCTAGTATGTAGGTGCTTATTATGGAATAAGTTCACTGAACATGACTCGCACAGCTGAACAACTGATGGAGTTCACTCACGCGTCCGCAGTTGTTCATATAGTGATAGTTGTATAAGTATCCTTAGACTTGAGGTCATCATAGTCATCTTGTGTACACTGAACTATGCTTTGGTTTAGTTCTTAGTCTCCAGGGACAATTATTAGGGCTCTACTGGGTATAGGAATTTGTACACGAAGATAGTGTATGATCAATAAAGGATCTACCCCTTCCAGTGAAGGAAGCGAATGTTCAAGGCTGATTCACTTATGCTAGTTCAGGAATCTCTGGCCAGAGTAAATGAAATTAGAAAGGAGTTTCTAATTTGCATAGAACTACGCATAGTAAATGGTAAGCAAGTGATTGAATTAGATAGGCTTGACACGAGATCCATGCCTTGTATTTAATCGGGACATTGTAGGTGAAAGGCATATGGCATAGCCTATTTGTATATTCGAGGATATAACTCAACTCAAATAAGAATGTAATAAGTAAATAGTGGATCTATCATCAGAGAGATCTCACAAAGTAACATCTGTCAAAGGGTTAAGAAACATTATTCATTTACAGACTTGAAGACTTAATTCACTGGAAGACTCAAGAAATTGACCAAGCCTCAGTGATATAAATCAAGATTGTGGATTTAATCAAGTGACAGAGATCTCGTCAGGGTATCAATTAATTACAAGGATTTAATCTGAAGAAAATCAAGAGTATCAAGGTCAAGGCTTCAAGAAACGTCACGGAAGTTAGTCACTCATGAACCAGACAGTACATCGAGTGTCAACATTGAAGTGGTGGAATTGATTCATAATTGACAGTAATTTTCAGAAGATTTTCAGAAGAATGGTTGCTGCTCAAGATTAGTATTAATTCTCTATTAATTAATTAAGTCAAATAATTTAATTAAGAAAATAAATTATATCTGCAAAGATTAATTTATTGATTAATTGAATTAATTGATTAATTGAATTAATTGATTAATTAATTCAGAATTAATATTAAGGATTTTCAGAATTATTATTAGATTAAAATCTATTAATAATTCAGTAAGACAATGTGATTTGAACTACTATGACAATCGGTATGACAATTGATAGTCATACCGAAAGTCTTGCTAGTTCATTCTGATTGTCTTGCTAGCTATTGGGATTGTCTTGCTAGTTCAAGAGGATAGTCTCACCGAAAGTCCTATCAGTTCAAATGGATTGTCGTACCAGTTCATTTGATTGTCTTGCCGAAAAGTCCTTGCTGAGTCAACTGGATTGTTCTGTTTACTTAAACACAAAAACACAGCAGAAGACATTCATGCATAAATTCAACAGAAAACACAAGTCAGAACACAGCAGAAAACAATGGCACACACTTTTATTTTTCATCTGCTTTATTCAAGATCAAATTCTAGATTGAAAAGTTAATCCAATCCACTAGAATTATTTATCTTGTTCTTGTGTATCAATCTAGCGGATTAAAATCCCTAGAACTTAATCTCAAATCACATTTAGCATTTGATCTTTTAATTGCAAAAATAGAAAAAGTTCATGTCGAATTTATTCTAGATTTGTAATAATTGATTTGAGATTAATCCCTTGTAACCGATACCGTAGTTGTAACACCTTTCAAGTTTAATAAGAGTTTTATTTAACTTGAATTTTGTTTCACATTTTTATTCCGCATTTTATTCGATTTAAACGGTATTGTTTGCATTCAACCCCCCCCCCTTCTACAAACAAATTGGGACCTAACAATTGGTATCAGAGCCTTCTGATTAACGTACAAATCTAGATCCTAGACTTTTGTGTTTCTTTCACTTCTTGAATTTTTTATTCACTCAAAAAATTCATAATGACTACACAAAAAGTTGGAACCGTTTAAAATTCCACTTTCGATAAAGAAAAATTATGTTATGTGGAAGAAGAAGATGCTACTGTTTTTACAAGTTGCTAATCCAACTATTTGCACGTGTTAAAAGAAGGGTCCAAAAATCCTATGGTTATTGAACCAGAGGTAATAGAAAATGATGTGGTGATCACCAAAGCGAGACTTATGTGAAAGATCCTGAGGATTTCTCTCTGCTGAAAATAGAAGAAGCCTCCCTGGATGCTAGCCTTCATAATTTTAGTAGATTCCCTTAATCCCTTGATGAATAGACATGTGATGAATTGTAAAGATTCAAACATATCTGGAAAACTATTGAGATTTAATGAAGGCACAGAGGAAGTAGGGAGAACAAGCTAGAAATCCTAACCTCTGAGTATAATACTTTAAATCCAATCCAGGAGAAGGAATCACTGAAGTGTTTGAGAGGTACAATGCATGATCAACAACCTGAACATTAATGGTAATACTATTCCATCAGGGAGGTCAACAAAAAGTTCCTTTTAACACTGCCAACTCATCTCGAACATAGAATCACTGCCATAAGAGAAGCAAGAGATCTGAGTGAGATTTCTTTGGAAAGGCTCTATGGTGTGTTAAAGACTTATGAGTTGGAGCAGAATTCAGCAGAAGGAGTTTACGGGAAAGGAAGAGTGGGTCAGCACGTCTACTGCTCTAGTAGCTGATGAACAACAACAACAACCACAATATCAACAACAATCTCAACAGTCAGAAAGAATGGTACAGTCTTCCAAGGTTGAAGATAATAGTGATAGTAGCAGAAGAATTTGATCCTCCTACTACAAATCAATCAGGAGATGATTATTATTCCTTGGAAGAACTGGAGCAATTGGAGGATGAGTCAATGGCCCTGATTGTCAAGAGATTCTTAAATAGTCAGATTCAAAGGAATCCCAAGTTTCAAGTACAAGTCCAACTACAACAGATTCCAGAAAGGTGGATATTCATCCTCTAACACCAGCAGTGGTGGGTATAAAATAGGGATGGTTGACTCGAAGCACCATTCGATGCTTCAACTGCAATGAGTTGGGACACTTGCCACAGAAATACAGGAAGCCAAACAAGCAAGGAAGAACTCTTACAGATTCTAATCAAAAGAGTAGATCTGAAAGGGCCTTACCTGGAAAAGGGAAGAAGCTGGGATGATACTGACAGTGAAGATGAAGAAGTTGGGAATCTTGCTCTCATGGCTAGTGATGCAAACACCTCATCGTCAAGAAAAGAGGTAAAATTTACTGATGCTGAATTAGTTTATCATCTAGGAGGTTCCTTAGATTGTGCTCGTCGTGATAATGAATTGTTAAATCAACAAATCAAAGACCTTGAGAAAGAGGTCAATGAATTAAGACTTGTGCACATTAATCAAGATAAATTAAAAGAACATAGTATCTTTTCTAGAGAATAGAGTTGACTGTTATAGACAACTTGAAACTATTCTCAAAGACAAGATCACCGGTCTTGAGGCTAAGGTTAAAGCTTACTTTAATTCTTGTTCGAAGTCCAAAGAGTTTTACAATAAGCAAGCTGTTAATCAAACATCTGGTATAGGTTATGATTACAATGCTGCTATTGGAAAATTAGGCATAAACTCCCCTCCTCATGTCCTGTGCTAAAGGCAGGGAAGTACCACATGTGCTTAAGGGTGTTGATGAACCCCTCTATAAAGAATCAATTGCTGAACCATTTGATGAGACCTCTTTTATTATTCAAGAAGAAATCCGTGCTGAAGATAATGCTAATGAGAAAGCTGTCTCCAAGTCAAGTGTGTCAAAAGTTCCAGTCAAGGTTGTGAAAGCAACTGAGACTAACTCAGACACACATGAGTTGGATAACACAAATGCCATGTCTACCATGCATAAGTTGCCTATTGTTAATCCCTCTCATAAAGCATGTGGTGTTCCTGATTGTATGTCTTGTGCTTTTAATCTGATGTTTGCTTATTTTAATGGTAAGCATGTTTCTAATGATAAGACTACTCCTCGTCAGCATGTGAATAATAGAAAGCATGATAGGTCTAAGACTGCTAGTCCTCCTAAAGCTAGAAAGGAGACATTTGTGCCTAAGCCTAACAGAAATTTGTCAAGGCTGTTCACAAGGTCAAATGTTCAGTCATTGAGAACGTTGAGAATATTAAAATTAAGAATGTTGTTTTGCCTGATAAAGGCCAATTTTACAAGTATGCCGGACCCAGCCAAGCTTGGGTTCCGAAGAAGGTCTAATCCATTTGTATTGCAGGGCATTTAAACAGGTACAACCGGTAGTGTGGATTCTTGACAGCGGATCGTCAAGACATATGACCGGAGATAGAGCCCTGCTATCAAATGTGGTTGAGAAAGCTGGCCCAGTGGTTACCTTTGGAGATAACAGCAAAGGTTTACGGAGGGATATGGCTGTTTGCTAGCTGGAAATGTTATCATTGAAAATGTGTATGTTGTGCAAGGACTTGAACACAATCTGCTTAGCATTAGTCAGTTCTGTGACAACGGCTACAATGTTTTATTCGACAAGCTGAAGTGTCAGATTCTGCACAAGAAAAGTGAAAAACCCTCCTTAATGGGAATCCGGAAAGGAAATCTGTTCGTAGCTGACATGAACTCTGGAAGCAATCCTGAAGTCAATTGCTTCTATGCAAAGGCATCGTCAGATGAGAGTTGGCTATGGCACAAGAGACTTTCTCATCTCAATTTCAAATCAATGAATTCTCTTGTAAAAAGAGAATTGGTAAGAGGTCTGCCTCAGCTGGAATTCTCTCCAGAAGGACTATGTGAGGCTTGCCAGAAAGGAAAGTCAAAGAAAGCAAGTCACAGAGGCACTGACACATCTTCCATAACTGGTGTTCTGCAATTATTGCACATGGATTTATTTGGACCAGTTAATGTCCTTTCGATGTCAAAGAAGTGTTACTGTCTTGTGATAGTTGATGACTATTCCAAGTATACGTGGGTTTTATTTCTTCACTCTAAGGATGAAACACCACAAGTTGTGATTGATCATATCAAGATGATTGAGTTAGATTCTAACGTCCCTGTTAGAGCAATAAGGTCAGATAATGGAACAGAATTCAAGAATTCACTTCTCAATGGATTCTGTACAGACAAAGGGATTACCAGACAATTTTCAGCTCCTAGAACCCCTCAGCAAATGGAGTGGTAGAAAGGAAGAATCGTACATTGATTGAAGCTGCAAGAACGATGTTAAGTGAATCAGGTCTTCCAATGTACTTTTGGGCTGAAGCTGTCAATACTGCATGTTATACTCAGAATCGAACTCTAATCAACAAAGACTTCATGAAAACTCCTTATGAGATTTTTGAATGAACAGAAACCTTCTATCAAATACTTTCATGTATTTGGTGCCAGATGCTTCGTGCTCAAGGATGGAGATGAGCGTCGTGGTAAATTCGAGGCAAAGGCATATGAGGGTATTTTTGTTGGATATGGAAGAAGATCATACAGAGTGTATATCATTGATCAACACAAAGTAACTGAAAGTGTCAATGTTACATTTGATGACACTAAACTCCCTAGTATCCAAACTGAAGATCCTTCTGAGAAACTGAAGTTTGATGATATGTCAGATTCAGAATCAGAACATGGTCAAGAACCTGAGGTTGTTGCTGGTGAAGAACCTGTTAATCATGATGATACTCAAGGTAATAGTGATGGAAACTTTGGCAACAATGGAGATACCACTGCTACTGATGGAGAATCTTCAAGTCAACATGGCAACAACTCAGGGGGAGATGCTGAAGGATCATCTAGTAGGACACAACATCCAAATGAGTTTCAAGGCGAATCATCAAGATCAAATCTTCCAAGACAGACTGTCTGGAATAAAGCTCATCCTTTTGAGTTGATTATTGGTGATCCAGATGTTGGAGTCAGAACTAGACGTGCTACTCAAAATGAGTGTCTGTTCTCAGGATTTCTTTCTGAGATGGAACCTAAGAAGATTGAAGAAGCACTAACTGATCCAGATTGGGTGATTGCTATGCAAGATGAACTCAATCAGTTTGAAGTCAACAAGTCTGGAAACTTGTACCTAGACCTACACACAAGAAAGCTGTTGGTACTAGGTGGGTATTCAGGAATAAACTAGATGAAGATGGTGTAGTTACAAGAAACAAGGCAAGACTGGTAGCAAAAGGGTATTCTCAAGCTGAAGGCATTGATTATGATGAAACCTATGCTCCAGTGGCTAGACTTGAGGCCATCAGGATATTTCTGGCATTCGCAGCATTCTCAAACTTTAAAGTTTATCAAATGGATGTCAAGAGCGCCTTTCTGAATGGAAAGTTGGATGAAGAGGTATATGTAGAGCAACCTCCTGGTTTTGAAGATCCAGATCATTTGGATTTTGTCTTCTTTCATTTCAAGGGCTATCTATGGGCTCAAACAGTCTCCAAGAAAATGGTATGACACTCTCTCTGAATTTCTTATTGAAAATAGCTTTAGTAGAGGTGTCATAGACAAAACTCTCTTTTCTAAAAAACATAAGAATGATACTATATTAGTCCAAGTCTATATGGATGATATAATATTTGGGTCTACTAATGATAATCTCTGTAAGAGATTTGCTAAGTTAATGCACAGCAAGTTTGAAATGAGCATGATGGGAGAGCTGAAATTCTTTCTTGGATTACAAGTAAATCAAAGGTTAGATGGAATATTTATTTGTCAATCCAAGTATCTCAAGGAACTCCTCAAAAAGTACAATCTAGAGGATTCTGTATCAGCAAGGACTCCATCAACTACAGCTGTCAAGCTTGGACCATGTGAAAACTCCATTAAGGTAGATGTCACAAGCTACAGAGGTATGATTGGCTCGTTACTCTATCTTACTGCAAGTAGACCAGATATTATGTATGCTACATGCTTATGTGCAAGGTTCCAAGCGGATCCTAGAGATATTCATCTCGTTGCTGTTAACGAATCTTAAGATATCTTAAGGGAACACCAAATCTAGGTATTTGGTACCCCTAAAGAATCTGGTTTTAACCTTATTGGATATACAGATTCAGATTACGCAGGAAGTGTTGTTGATAGGAAAAAGCACCTCAGGGAGTTGTCAATTCCTAGGAAGCAGGCTAGTCTCATGGTACAACAAGAAACAGCAAACAGTTTCCAACTCAACGGCCGAGGCTGAATATATTGCTGCTGGAAGCTGCTGTGCTCAGATCTTGTGGATTAGGAACTAGCTACGAGACTATGGCTCTGTATTAAACAAAATTCCTATTTTATGTGACAATACAAGTGCAATAGCCATCACCAACAACCCTGTGCAGCACTCGAGGACAAAGCACATTGACATCAGGTATCATTTTATTAGAGAGCACGTCATGAGTGGTACTGTTGAACTATTTTTGTTCCAACAGAAGAACAAATAGCAGATATTTTTACTAAACCACTTGATGAATCCACATTTACCAGATTAGTTGGTAAATTGGGCATGTTGAATAGTTTAGTGATTAATTTAGTTAATATCTGAGATCTGTTCTTGAATGAATTTATAAATGAATTTTTCATAAATGAAAAATTTATCTGCAAATTTATTTTATCATTTTATCATATGTCTTGCTTATTTCTATGGAATTTTTTATTATCTTAATCTTATTTATTTACTCAATTGTTAATTTTAATGTCTCAGAATATTTTATTTTCTCCAAAAATATTTTTCTATGAATTTAATTTGTTAAAATTCAAAGAAATCTATTTTTGGACTGAAAATATTATTATCTCTGAAATATTTTAATTATTTTAATTTTGTAAATATTTTCTGAATTTCTACTATTTATATAAGACTTTATTTCAGGTTTCCATATTTTCTGTACATATTTGATTGTCTTTCTACTGAAATGACAATCGGCAAGACAATTAAAATTGTCTTGCTGAAAATTGCTGAAAATCATTTCAGTACTTAATATATATACACATATATACATATTAATTATGTTTGTAAACGTTTTATTTCCAGAATGGACAATCGGAAAGACAATTGAAATTGTCTTGTTGCAAGTCATTTCAGTATATAATTGTCATTTTAGTGTTTTTCAGTATAGTTTTATACTGACAAGACAATCGGTATGACTATCAATTGTCTTGCCAGTTATAACATTATATATATATATTTTCTTTTATTTTATACTGGTATGACAATCGGTATGACTATCAGATTGTCATACCAGTTATATTTATTAGTGTTTTATTACTTTTATTGCTTTTATTTTTTTTTTCTTCTTCTTTCTTTTTCTGTTTTTAAGCTGATATGACAATCGGTATGACAATCCCGGATTGTCATACCAGTTATACTACTTAATCATTTTTGTGGCTGTTTTAATCTTCATCAGTTCATTTCTTTGTCAAAATTCTCAACAGTCTCCTTCCTCTCTCTCTCTCTCTCTCTCTCTCTCTCTCTTCGAACAGCTACTCCCAATTCGCCATTTGATCTGTCCTTGCTCGAGTTTTTACTCAGCATACAAAAATCATCACTCCTGGATATATACATACAAGTATATACATACAGAAGTGCTGTTGGATTTTTGGTTAAAAAAAATCAAATCAGTTTCTATTTGTTGATTTGTGTATTTTTTATTTTATTTTATTTTATTTTTAATTTCTGATTTGTGTCTTTTGGCTTGTCAAATCTGCGTTTGTGAGTTAAGAATTTAACGAGATACATTTCTGTCTAAATTTTTCGATTATAATTAATTTGATTCGAATTATTAAATTAATTTAATTAATTCGAATTTTCTTAATAGTATTCTTAAAATTCTGAAAGTGTGTGTCTTATTATTATTTTAAATGGCTCTCAATTTCCAAATTGTCGCGCATAATCAGGTTGGTTATTTTAATCCAGAAAATGTGATGTAGAAAAATTTAAGCCGTGGATTAGATTTTTAAATGATCATTCGATTGTTAGCTCTGCTATTAAATCAAATGTGATTTTAAATGTCGATCTGCTTAGACTGATTTGCACAACCTCTACTGTGGCCGATGATTCAAAATCTTTTTCATTCACCGTGGCAAACACACAGTATGTAGTTGATGAATCAGTCATCAATCAGGCGTTAAATTTTCTATTGGACAATTTCTGTAATTTACCCTCTGAAAATGATATCACAACTTTTTTCCATGCTATTCACTATCAGGGGGTGATCAATTTAACCAAACTTTCAAAATCCAATTTGGTGTCTGAATGGGATATTTTCTTCGATACACTTTCTAAAGTGTTTGCCAACTGCACTAAATCCAACTTTCACAACATCACTTCCACTCTGCAGTATATTGGTCTTGCGGTTGTTTTCAATCAAAGGATCAATTTTGGCAAACTACTTTTTCCCATTCTCTTGAGACGTCTCACTACTGCTTTAACGTGATCATTCTACAAATCGTAGGGTTATCATGTTACTATGCTCGTTTTCTCATGCTTATAGCAGATTACTTCTCACACCTGAACACAAAGCCCTTTTTGCTAACTCTGCAGTAACCGAACCCCCTCCAGTAAGCAAAAAGATTTACACCCGCCAAGACACAACCTTTAAATTCATGCAAGTTCCAGTACTTGTATCTGCTTTCATGGCCACTTATATTCCTTTACCTATTTTCAATCTTCCCGGTCATGAACAGCAACCTCAACCTCCAGTGGTTCAAGCCACCCAGGCTCCTCCAACATCAGATGCTCTTCCTTTATAGGTAGTAATTCCTCACTCTCACTCCATTCCTACTTCTGTTGAAAGACCCCCAGTGGTTGATAGGGCTGACCACGAAGTTGTAGAACCACAGCTTCAATCCCAGGTCATGATGCCAAATACAGAGTCACATTCTATCTCAACCTCTCCCCCACTGTCTAAATGTTACCCAGAAGGTTAATAGGAAGTAGTGCATTGTTAAATGTGAGTGAACCCTCAGCTCTGCCTCCTCCAAAGAAAAGAAGAACTTATACTGAGGCATCTGAAAGCCCATCTTTGTCCTCCCAATAGGACATGGACTTTGAAATGGCCAATGAACAGTTACTAGAGGACATTCTCTCAATAGGATGAATCTATTGAAATTCGCCATAGGGCCATGGCATCTTGTACTTAGTCAAGCACAATTCCATTACTCACAATGGAACCATACATACCCTCAGATGATACTCAGGACACAGAGCGAGGAGTGCACATAGAGTCTGTTACAGTGTCTTCCATAGTTACGGCAGAAGAGCAGTCACATGCTTCTGAGGGAAAATCTGACTCTCAGCCACCCTTAATAGAGTCATTTTCTCCCCTCCCAGATCAAACACCTATGGCTCCCTCACGGGATTCTCCACTCGCAGATTTATCTGGAGAAAGTGGAGGGCAACTCGGTCAATCTATCCCTGAAGCAATTCAGACATCTATTTCACATGAAATGATAGGTTTGACTGAGGATCGGGACTCGCGAATTCCCATTGCACCACCACTGACCTCTCTTGAAGAGGCTAGGGTGATTTTAACTGCAGGTACAGAAGAACAACAACAGGAAGACTCCTCATGAGCAATTATATTGAGAGGAACACAAGCACGTGAGGTGAGTGAACCAAACACGAATGAAATTCAGGTGAGAGCACACACAGACACTGATACTGTAAACTTGTTAGCTCAAATTGCTGCTCTAAAAGAAGAACTTGCTAAAAGCCAAGCTGAAGCTCAAGCATTAAAAGCACAAGTGGTTGAACGGTCTTCTTCTTCCACCTCTGTCAACAATCAGCTGGCACTCATAAGGAATGATATCTCAGATCTCAAGAACACTGTCACACCAAAGCTCAATTCCATTCAGGAAACTCCAACTTTATCAGCTGATGACATTTCTGACTTCTGCTCTCTACATAAAGGATGACTTCTCTTGAAGATTTGGTTGAAATGAATCATTCACTGGATTCCTCTAGATTTCTGAAGATAGAGACAGGTATGGAACATCTGAATGAAGGGATGAAGCACCTGTACTACATGATCAAAAATTCTCACTGTCCCAATGAAGAACAAAGGACTTACTTTGAAGGGCCGTCTGGTGAAGGCTCAGGCTCGGGAGGTGATGGAGGTCATGGAGGATCTGAGGGAAAGTCAGTAGAGGATCCCTCAACTAAGGGGGAGAAGAAGGGAGTAGTGAAAAGGGGAAAGAAAAAGATACCTCTGCTGGGGACAAAGGAAAGGCTGATGATGTCTATTACAGTGGAGAACAGGATGACTTTGATATTTTTGACATTCCCACTGAACCAGTCTTGGAAGATAAAGATGGTTTATTTGAAGCTGAAGAGGAAAGTGATTTGGAGAATGGGAAGAGGAAGCTACAGTGGATCCTATCTTTGAGAAAGAGTTTCAGCAGCAGCAGTCAGAGATGAAAAGAAAAGAAGCTGAACTCAAAAAGGTCTCCCAGATCATTGACATGAGGAAAGACATACAAAGAACAGAAACTCTTCAAAAGCAACGTCTTCATGACATTAAGGCTCAAGAAAGGAGAAGAGATGTCAGACTGAAGATTGGTGAAAAATGGGATGAAGCTAGGAGAGTACTTGATATGCCTCAGCTGAGCACTAACAATGATAGACAGTTCTTACATCTTCTTGACAAGCTGGAAATCTCAAATCCTAACAATGACATGTACATGAATGCTATCAAGACTGAAGTCTCAAGGATCACAGCTGCTTTTGATAGATCCCTAAATGAGATGAGCATTTTTGTATATTATCAGAGTGAAGGATCTTTCAAGGTGTCACTTCATCTGTTTGAGAATCGTTCTTTGTCAGAGATTTGGGTTCTTCTCAACAAGGTAAAAAGAAGCTCAGAATTGAATGAAGTTCTTCGAGAAAGGCTTAAAGAGTTTGCCAGCAGGGCTAGTCCTCAAGTGGTCAACAATCCTCATCAGGTGAGATTCTTTAAGTCTGATTGTCTTCAAATCTGTCAGCTAGATGTACAATCTCTTAAAGACTACTCAGCTAAGCATCTGGTCTGGATGGAACATCATTTAAGAACTGCTAGATACTCATCCATGTTGAAGACTCAAGCTGCTGATTTGATTCAAGCTTATTATGAAAAGAATATTAAAAGGTACAATCAGATCAAGAATAAGCTGAAGTCAAGTTGGAGTTCAACCAGTCAGACCAACAAGCTTCACTTCAGAAAAGGATCGTGTCTTTGACAAAGAGTTGCTTCAAGATTTAGAAGAAGGTGAAGTCAGAAGAGAAGACAAATGAAGTCAATTAGCTCAAAACTCATGTAATATGATTAGAGCTTTATGAATCAAGATAGTCTAATGTAGTTATATGTTCAGGCTAGACGAACATCTATCTTGTATTCACTTGTAAATTTCTTTTGGATCTGGAAAAATGTTAAATATAATCCAGAACTTTTCTGCTATTTACTTTTGCATTACTGTTTATATCTTTTTCTTATTTATTAGTTGAGTTATCCTCTAGGTATTTGTTGTTATTGTCTAACAAGCAAATAGGGGGAGATTGAAAGGCATATGGCATAGCCTATTTGTATATTTGAGGGATATAACTCAACTCAAATAAGAATGTAATAAGTAAATAGTGGATCTATCGTCAGAGAGATCTCACAAAGTAACATCTGTCAAAGGGTTAAGAAACATTATTCATTTACAGATTTGAAGACTTAATTCACTGGAAGAAGCTCAAGAAATTGACCAAGCCTCAGTGATATAAATCAAGATTGTGGATTTAATCAAGTGACAGAGATCTCGTCAGTGTATCAATTAATTACAAGGATTTAATCTGAAGAAAATCAAGAGTATCAAGGTCAAGGCTTGAAGAAACGTCACGGAAGTTAGTCACTCATGAACCAGACAGTACATCGAGTGTCAACATTGAAGTGGTGGAATTGATTCATAATTGACAGTAATTTTCAGAAGATTTTCAGAAGAATGGTTGCTGCTCAAGATTAGTATTAATTCTCTATTAATTAATTAAGTCAAATAATTTAATTAAGAAAATAAATTATATCTGCAAAGATTAATTATTGATTAATTGAATTAATTGATTAATTGAATTAATTGATTAATTATTTCAGAACTAATATTAAGGATTTTCAGAATTATTATTAGATTAAAATCTATTAATAATTCAGTAAGACAATGTGATTTGAACTACTATGACAATCGGTATGACAATTGATAGTCATACCGAAAGTCTTGCTAGTTCATTCTGATTGTCTTGCTAGCTATTGGGATTGTCTTGCTAGTTCAAGAGGATAGTCTCACCGAAAGTCCTACCAGTTCAAATGGATTGTCATACCAGTTCATTTGATTGTCTTGCCGAAAGTCTTGCTGAGTAAACTGGATTGTTCTGTTTACTTAAACAACAAAAACACAGCAGAAGACATTCATGCAATAATTCAACAGAAAACACAAGTCAAGAACACAGCAGAAAACAAAGGCACAACATTTATTTTCATCTGCTATATTCAAGATCAAAATTCTAGATTGAAAAGTTCAATCCAATCCACTAGAATTATTTATCTTGTTCTTGTGTATCAATCTAGCGGATTAAAATCCCTAGAACTTAATCTCAAATCGCATTTAGCATTTGATCTTTTAATTGCAAAAATAGAAAAAGTTCATGTCGAATTTATTCTAGATTTGTAATAATTGATTTGAGATTAATCCCTTGTAACCGATACCGTAGTTGTAACACCTTTCAAGTTTAATAAAAGTTTTATTTAACTTGAATTTTGTTTCACATTTTATTCCGCATTTTATTCGATTAAACGGTATTGTTTGCATTCAACCCCCCTTCTACAAACAAATTGGGACCTAACAGTAGGGTAGAAGGAGTTTATTGTACGGTAACTATTCACTGAATAGGTTCTTGGTATTCTAAGCAGTGAATTCATATTATCCGGATAGTCGCGATATGCTGAGAAGTATCCCTCACGATGTAGAATAAATATGATTAATTAATTAATCATATTTAATAAATTAGAGAATTTATATAAATAATGATAAAATAGTTTTATTATTATTTATTTCTACTACCGACTTAATATTGAACCTACAGGGTCACACCATAAAAAGAGAATGATTTAATGGTGGAAGAATTAATTAATAATGGCTAATAATTATTTATTGTGAAATAAATAATTAATGGGCAAATTTAATAATTGATTAAATGAGATTTAATTAATTATAAATTAATTAAGAAAAGTTTCTTAATATTATTAATTAAGGATTTAATTTTTGGAAATTAAATCAAGAGAGAGAATTATTTCTAAGTGTTTAGAAAAAGGATTAATAATTAAAAGGTGTTTTAATTATTAATGAGAATAATAAATGGGATAATAATAATAATATTTATGGAAAATTTCAGCTGAAAATTTTGCCTATAAATATACTATTATAGACCTTATTTTCATTCGAACCCAAAAAAACCCAAAAAGTTTGGAAAACCCAATTCTCTCCACCTCCTTCCTCCTCCTTAACATCGTTTTCCTTGGTGGATACCGGTGGAGTGCTTCACACTTGAGGAGCAACTGCTAAGGATCTCTGATCGTTGTCTCCGAATTATTTTAAAGGTTAGATTCGATCCCTCGAATTTTTATTCATGATCTGTATGCTTTTATTTGGATTTTATATGTGCGAAAGTGTTTTGCCATGCCTCCGCTGCGATTAAAATCTAACATTGGTATCAGAGCGTAGGTTGTATGCATATAGATCTGTGGTAAAAATTTCAGAATTTATGTGCTTGTATGAATTAATTATGATTTTTACAAGTTATATCATGGATTAATTTTGTCCTGATGAGAAATCATTTCTCAGAATAATTTTGAATATTGATCTGGGTTCTACAAGTGTTGTATATCGCCTAAGTAATTTTTTCATAATTTTATGATGTATAGATTTTTTATTATGAATTTGTGAAGTTCTTGTAATTAAAATTCATAATTAAATAAGTAAATATATGTAAATATAGTATATATATGTTTGTATTGCTTGTCTACATAATCTGTGATGTTGCACGGAGAAAGACACAGAAAAGGACGGCTGTCAGGCGTTGTCAGGCGCGGAGTTCGAGGCAACGGAGGCTGCTGCAAAAGAAAAAAAATAGGGGTGTCACGCATTTCGGGAATGCGTTACACACCTGTGGCGCATTCACGGATTGTGTTACACCTTTTAATTGGTTAAAAGGGTTGTAACGCATCACCGGAATGCGTTACAGGGCTTGTAACGCGTTCCTGTAATGCGTTACAGCCCGACTGTTTACATTAAAATTGATTTTCTGGGAGTTTCGTACTCCGTTTAGGCGTGCAATATACCGTTGGATTCATTTTTCCGAAATGGATCTAATGGAGTTTATATAAAATTTTTGAACTGTTTATATTTCTGAAAGTGTTTTAAAGCTGTTTTTAACTGTTTTTAATTGCTTTTAAATGCTTCATGTGATACATAGAGATGTATAATGCTTAGACTAATGTGCTGGATGATATAACATGCCTACCTTGATGTTTATTCATGTTGATATATGTGATATATGCTTAGTTTATCATGCGATGATAGATTTAGGTGAACTTAAATGAACATAAGGCGTTTGTTAGACAACCTAGTATAGTGAAATTGTTTCATAACCTTAAGAATAATATTATGAATACAATCACGAGATTCTTGTGTTTATGAAACACGTAATTGAATATGAATTTTTGATATGAGAGAAAGGATGATTCTGTCAACAACAGATTTCTATCTGTAAGAAAGGGTTATTAAGTGACGTCTCTTGACAATGCTCCACCCGATCTGGGAATCATCTGATTATTGATTATTGATTTGAAATATTCTATTTAAAAGGAAGAATCTCTTTATATATGATTATGATTGTAAAGTAATATAATCCCTCTAAAATTAAATAATATCAAGTAGTAATTGGCCAATGACACAACGGGCTTGTGTCGGTCATAGCCTTCCACATGATAGAAAAGTAGTTCTTATTTTTGAATCATTGTCGGTTTGTGCTACAGCCGAGGGCTTTGATTTCTAAATAAGAATACTTGTCTATTACATAGAGATGTGTACATTGAATAAGAATCTAAAGGTCGGTACGTGCTACAGCGTGGGCCTTTGGGGACTGATTCACTGTACGGAATGTTGGGTTAGACTTGACTTAGAATATTGAGTTTGTCGTGCCACAGCCGAGACTCAATTATTCAAGAGGCTAAAGTTTGATTAGGGAATAACATAAGATGTAATTGACAAGAGTTGTCTGCCTATTGAACATTACATGGCGGTTCGTGCTACAGCCGGGGTTGTGTAATGGAATGTAGGATCCCTATTCCCACTAGCATTATGAATGCTTAATTTTTCACGTAGGGGGTTGAATAAATTAGGTAAACTAGTGGGAGCCACTTATGAATAAAGACCCGATTCATATAGTGTTTTAAAATGAAATCGAATATTTGCTAAGTGTTGTTATGTGTTTATCATTTACAGATTTACTTTGTACGTTATGTCTTCTGCACTATCACTCAGGAGCATACTGGATGCTCACAATTGACTGGTCCTAATTATGCTGACTGGCTTCGAAACTTGAGAATTGTTCTCAGGATTGAGAAGCTGGAATACGTGATTGACTCACCTAAGCCTACTGAACCTGCTAGTGATGCACATAATGATGAACATGTTATGTATTGTAAGTGGATAGATGATGCAATATTGCCCAATGCATCATGCTAGCTTCCATGAACATTGAGCTATAGAAGCAATATGAGCATATGGATGCTCACACTATCCTCATGCATCTACAAGAGTTGTATGATGTGGCAGGGAGGACAGCTCGATATGAGATATGGAAGGTGTTGTTCGGTTGTAGGATGTCTGAGGGATCATCTGTGAATGACCATGTACTTAAGATGATCAATTTGATTTGAACGTCTTGGACAACTTGGTTTTGCCATGGATGGGGAGCTGAGCCAAGACTTGGTCTTGCAATCGCTTCCGAGTTCGTTCTCGCAGTTTGTTGTGAACTTTCACATGAATAAGTTGGATGTCAGCCTGCCTGAACTCCACAACATGTTGAAGACTGCGGAATCGAATTTTCCCCCCTAAGAAGAGTTTTGTTCTTCTAATTGGTGAAGGTTCTAATCCTAAGAAAAGGAAGAGGAACCCTTCTAAGAAGAAGAAAGTAGGTGAGAAAATGCCGGTTCCACCAAAAGCTGAAGACCCCAAGAGCAAAGTTGTTTATTTTCACTGGAACAAGGTAGGGCACTGGAAGAGGAACTGCAAGGTTTACCTGCAGAATTGAAGAAGAAGAAGGGTAGTGAGACTACCGCTTCTGATTCAGGTATGTTCATGATAGAAGTGAATATGTCATTAAATCAAATTTCTACTTGGGTATTAGATACCGCCTGTGGTTCTCATATCTGTAATTTATTGCAGGGACTAAGGAGAAGTAGGACTCTTGAGGAAGAGGAGGTGATTCTACTGATGGGAAATGGAGCAAGAGTTGCTGCTTAAGATGTAGAATCATTTCATTTACATATGCCTACGGGCAAGACTATTATTTTAAATAATTGTTATTTTGTTCCCTCGATTGTGAGGAATATTATTCCCATGTTAAACTTGGCTGGATTTTCATTTATTATTGAGAATAATGAATGTTCTATTCTTAGAGATAATATTCTTTATGGACGTGGTACTTTAAATAATGGTCTGTATAAATGTGACATAATTTACTTCAGATTGAACAAACTAATAAAAGAAAAGGGATGATGAAAATCTCACTTCATTATGGCACTGCAGTCTCCATTTAATAGACATGGAGAGAGGACTGCAAATTTGCTAGGAATGGTACATACAGATGTATGTGGACCAATGTCTAAGCAAGCCATGGGTGGATTTTCATACTTCATTACTTTCATAGATGATAGATCTAGATTCGGATATGTGTTTGATGAAACACAAGTCTGAGGCCTTTGAAAAGTTCAAAGAATATAAGTATGAAGTGGAGAAACAAACCAAACAGAGTATTATAATTCTTCGATTAGATCGAGGTGGTGAATACTTTAATGGAGTGTTTCTAGATTTTCTCAAAGTAAATGGTATAGTCTCCCAGTGGACTCCTCCAGATTGGTATCTGAAAGGAGAAATTGAACTTTGTTAGACATAGTTCGGTCCATGATGAGCTATGAGAATCTTCCAGTATTCCTATGGGGTTATGCATTGGAAACCTCAGCATATTTACTGAATAAGGTGCCTTCCAATCTGTTTCCTCAAACTCCGTATGAGATATGGAAAGAAAGGAAACCGAGTCTTAAACACGTTAAGATTTGGGGATGTCCAGCTTATGTCAAGTAAGTTGACCCATATAAGCTGGAATATCGATCCGTAAAATGTAGTTTTGTGGGATATCCTAAAGAGACTTTAGGGTATTACTTTTACACCGATCATCGGGTGTTTGTCTCCAGACATGCTACCTTTTTGGAAAAGGAGTTTATCCTTGAAGGAAACAGTGGGAGCAAAATTGAACTTGATAAAGTTCAAGAAGCACAAACTACTACGGATCAAGTGGAAACACCTGTTCTGACTGAACAACCTTTTGTGGAACAACCCACTCATAGATCAGGGAGAGTGTCTCGCCAACCTGAGAGGTAATATGGCCTTGTCATTGAGAATGACAATGAGTTGTCGATCATTGATGATGACGAACCTGTGACCTATAATGAGGCTATGAGTAGTGTTGACTCAGAGAAATGGCATAGTGCCATAAAATCCAGAATGGAATCTATGTATACGGTATACAAAAGATAGATTATAGCAGATGGCCAGGTGGAGACCTATAAGGCCAGGCTTGTGGCAAAAGGATTCAAACAAAGGCAATGGATTGACTTTGATGAAACCTTTTACCTGTAGCCCTGTTAAAATCAGTTCGGATTTTGCTTGCGATTGCTGCTTACTACGACTATGAGATCTGGCATATAGCCAGATGGTTTTCTTTCCAAGAGAAAAGAAAACCTAGTGTGTGAGCTACTGCGAACCATATGTGGTTTAAAGCAAGCTTCTCGAAAGATGGAACATTCGTTTTGATGAGACAATCTATAACACCCCCAAATCCGGGGTCGGGGATCCGGGTTGTCACGAGTTCCATTTCTCTTAATAACACCCAATCTTAATAATAATCAACTACTCTGTACTGTGACCCCATAATAAATACACACACCACAAGTTATAGTCTCAGAGATGAATATCCAAAAATAATCACAAGTCGTTTTATTCCACCAATATGCCAATACACCTAAAAAGGGTTTTCTGAATAAATTTACAATTATTTGCCATTATTACAATTCATAAATATACATAAATCTGGTACATCAAAAGTTGAAAGCCTAGCCTATTGGTAGCTCCTACCTCAGCTACAGCGACATCAACGCCTATAGGAAACTGCAGAATGTTTCCTATCCGCTCGCGAATTGGGAGCTTGGTCCTGTTCATCTTGTCTATCTGATGTTGTGTGATGAAAGAAGAAAGCAAGGGTGAGCAGCAAGCCCACCAAAATAATATGTATAATGATTAACAATATATGAGCCTTCTCATAGTACTCATGAAAGTCTTGGTCAAAAGAAATGAACCAAGTTGATATCTTAATGCGATGAAGTCGCAAAACATTCAGTATATATATATACATATATACTTTTCAAAATATTGGAAGTCCTCTTCCATGCATAATACACACAGAGTTCCAGTGTATACTGTATAAAAATATCCTTTCAAGGTGATCTCATATATCTAACCTTGTCTCAACGTTTTTCTGAAAATCTTTGTCATGCATAAGATAATCATTTACAAGATATAAGTTTAAAAGATGAAGTTACAAGATACTCCAATATACTTATATCTTTTCCAAATACTACTTGAACTACCACCATTCAAGTTATAATTAGTTTCCAAAGTTCATCACATAGATGAGACTACAAGACCAGATTTGAATAGATTAAATCTTTAAAATATCATCAAAATAAAATAAAGTTACTAGATACTTCATTTGATGCAAACATCATTTTGAAAACTTGACCCTGCCAACACTCAACAATCGCCCAACCGTAGCCTTTCTATCGAAGTGCTCTGGGTAGTGTGCAGAAATATCCAATTGGATGATGAACTCATTACGGGAGTTTTCCGCGCCAGGAAGACCACTTACGATGATCAGTCGTAGTAGTGCAACCCACCATTTTCTACATGTAGAGGAGAACCTGTAGGATTTACTTATCAACCGAACACTGAACTCCTAAGGAATGGACCGCCAATATAATAAGGCTGGGCTGGCGCCACTCGACCACTTACGCCACTCCTAGTTCAGATGAAATCCATGACTCTGAAACGTAAAGCTCGTTCCCCCTTTCCCCAAGTAGAAACTTGTTGATACGGCTCCACCAAGAAGTCGTATCTAGTTGGAAAGGAAAACTCACCGATATTTCCCAGGCGATGCCTGTTAATGGATTAACTTGTTCCAAGAATTTTACTTCCCGAGTGTTGGGTAAGTAATTAATTCATTTATCAAAACAGCAACCTTGTTGCGAATATAAAATACACCACAGAGCCGGATCCCTCAGGTTTTGAGGCGGAGTATTTAAATCCCTTCGAAAGGAGGATCTTAAATATAAAAATGAGTTTTGGGATCCGCTCTAACTTTTAAAAATCATTTTGAAGACTCGCAAAACATTTTTAAGAATGTTTGGAATGAGGGTTGATTTAACAAGGTAAAATCAGTCCCAATATATTAGAAAATATCTGAATATTATTATTTAAATAATATTCCCATAGAGAATAATCTTTATAAAAATAATTGAAGTAGAAGTTTTAAAACTAATACTTGAAATGAATATTAAATAACCAAAGATATACATATACGAAAGTACTATCTTTATTTGAATAATCAAAAGTGAGTTTGATTATCGACACCTTATTCTTTAATAAATAAAGAATATATCTCAGCAAATAATCAGAGTCATAGATCCTCAAATGAATATTCAAATAATATTCAATAAATAAAATAAGCTGAGTCATAAGCCCTCGAATGAATATTCGAAATAATATTCAATAATAAAATAAAGGAGTCATAAGTCCTCGGATGAATATTCGAAATAATATTCAATAATAAAATAAAGGAGTCATAAGTCCTCGGATGAATATTCGAAATAATATTCAATAATAAACTAAAGGAGTCATAAGTCCTCGGATGAATATTCGTAATAATATTCATTAAATAAAATAAAAGAGTCATAAGCCCTCGAATGAATATTCATAATAATATTCATTAAATAAATAAAGTTATCGAATAAACCTTATTCGATTAATAGTTTTAAAAACTATATCAATATATATATATATATATAAATATATTATACTCGGGAGCCTCGCCTCTCGGTTTTAGAAAAAGTTCACCTTTTGATCCCCTAACTAAGGGTATACGCAAAATACCACTTATCTCCAGCATAGGTATTATGCAACGAATAAGCATTTGAACCAACAGATATATAAATCAAGAATACGAAACAGGCATGCATATATACCATATCACATGCTACAATATATCGCAAGAATTTGCTAATAACAAATATGCATTTATCACAAAGATCATACATATACACATATACATCACAACAACAGTATAACGAGTAGAAAACTTGCATGAGCGACTGGGGTTTACGAATGGCTCGGGACGAGTCTGGTAACCTATAAACAACAAGTAAGTTGGAATTAAGCCAAAGTCACTTGTAAATCTATACATTAACCAACTTAGACTTTAATTGCTCGCTTTGCGCTACTGATTCTCTTAAGTCACTCGAGTACCCTCGGCTCCACCATTTTTAATAATTAACCATTACGAGTTTTAAGGCGATTCTTTCGCGAGTGTATAACAACTGCCTAATACACTTTACATAAATGTTTCATACTCCAATTATCCCTTTTAGGTCATTACATATGTTTCAAAGTAAGGCGAGGGTAATGGTTCGTTCGCGAAACGTCGTTACTTAAAACGGCCGTTTCTCCTAAACCGTACATCGGAATCAAACAAACCACATATCAAAAACGAAGCTTATAACATGAACTATCTAAACATGGCAATGGTCAAAACCTAGCAGGGAGTTCTCGGGTCCTAATGTTATGAACAAAAAGCAGTCTAAAGTAAATCGGGACATTACGACGACTATATTTACGCGATTTCCCAAATTTTTACCATTCCAAATCATATCAATCCAACTACCAATCAACAACAACTCAAGATACACATCAATGCTACTGATTTCAGTCATAATAAGCTCAAGGATCTCAATCCAATCATATATTATAACATCTCCAAATTCAAGTAAACTACTTAACAATTAAGCTCGAATCATGCTTATCATTCAAATTACTACTCATCCATCCAAACCATCTCCAAACTTCAACATTCAAACTTATTACTAAAGGGTGTGAAGATTTTATACCTTCCTTGGGAGATGTTAAGTTGCTAGGAAGCCTTAGGGAGCCTCCTACAAGCTTGATCTTTCCAAAGGAAATCCAAGAACACAAAGTTAGGCTTTGAAGTTTCTAAAAGTCTGATTTAAAGAACTGTAAAAATGAGGATCTTACCATGCTTATTTGGAAGAGACTTGTGAACAAGAGTTGTAGGACATCTCAATACCTTTCCAACGAGCTATAGAACAGAACATTTGAGTGAGTATTGAGGAGATATGGCAGTTTTGAAGGTTGCTGGGTTTGTTTTAAGCCGAGAGCTTTCTTCGTGAAATGGGAAAGTCAACTTCTAATTTTTATATGTTTTATTGATATTTGCTTTGTTGCTTTTCCTTTTTGCCTTGGAAAATTTTTTAGCTTTTTACCATGGTAAATTTACATGGCCCAAAATTTAACCAACAAAACAAAACCCCTTGTCATGCTATATCATCTTGCACATGTCATAATGCTTCCACTTGTCCACACCTTATTGGTTTGATGACATCATCATCCCTAACCTCCTTGATTAACTCTTAATTGCTTGCCTAATGACCGCTGATCTGTTAATACAGTTTCGCTTAAACTTTCGTTTTCATTTATCGTTTGAGGGATCATACCCGGGATCTTATTACTTAGGTTTCTTTAACCTTTCTCAATACATTATATTCCTTTCATGATCCTCTCTTATAATCCTTGAATTTAAATCCTTTTATTCTGTTACCTTATACTCAATTCTTTCTGTATCTGGTAGATTTTCGGGAAAAATCAAAGTGTTCGAATTTGGATTCTGACGATCTTTACATACACTTATTTATCATATAGAGTACTAATAATATCCAGAAGATCAATAAAAGAGCCCCTACATAGTGTGGTATGAAAAGTTTTCTTATTCAGCATAATCAGCAAAATCACTATTCATAAGGGTTTCAAAAATTCCAAAAATTGGGGTTATTACAGTCTCCCTTCTTAAAAGGATTCCGTTCCGGAATCAGATAGAAAATGAATAGGGATACTTTCTTAGCATTACACTTTCTAACTCTGGAGTAAATTTTCCCACATTGAGGTCCTACCACCAAACTCTGCCTAGTTTGATAACCCTTCTCCTAAGCACTTGTTCCTTTTCACTCTATAACCCTTCCTGGTTGCTCCATATAGGTTACGTCGGGTTGCATGTCTATGCGCTCGTATGCCCCTATTTATCTGACATCCGAATTACACTTTCTTAACATTGATACGTCGAACACGTTATGAACTTCTACAGGTC
>NW_027421572.1:0-23087 GCF_009905375.1 Apium graveolens
ACCCCGAATGGACGCGAATGCAATTTCATAATCCATAGGGACAAATTATGAAAAGAAATCGAAAAAACGGGCCGCCTCAATTTTTGCTCCAGACCTCGTGTACTACCCCCTACGAGGATTATTCGAAACCGAGTTCCATTCGTTTCAGCTCCGATTCACTCCCGAACCCCGAATGGACGCGAATGCAATTTCATAAATCCATAGGGACAAATTATGAAAAGAAATCGAAAAAATGGGCCGCCTCAATTTTTGCTCCAGACCTCGTGTACTACCCCCGAGGATTATTCGGAAACCGAGTTCCATTCGTTTCAGCTCCGATTCACTCCCGGACGACCCCGAATGGACGCGAATGCAATTTCATAAATCCATAGGGACAAATTATGAAAGAAATCGAAAAAATGGGCCGCCTCAATTTTTGCTCCAGACCTCGTGTACTACCCCCTACGAGGATTATTCGGAAACCGAGTTCCATTCGTTTCAGCTCCGATTCACTCCCGACGACCCCAATGGACGCGAATGCAATTTCATAAATCCATAGGGACAAATTATGAAAGAAATCGAAAAAATGGGCCGCCTCAATTTTTGCTCCAGACCTCGTGTACTACCCCTACGAGGATTATTCGAAACCGAGTTCCATTCGTTTCAGCTCCGATTCACTCCCGGACGACCCCGAATGGACGCGAATGCAATTTCATAAATCCATAGGGACAAATTATGAAAGAAATCGAAAAATGGGCCGCCAATTTTTGCTCCAGACCTCGTGTACTACCCCTACGAGGATTATTCGGAAACCGAGTTCCATTCGTTTCAGCTCATTCACTCCCGGACGACCCCGAATGGACGCGAATGCAATTTCATAATCCATAGGGACAAATTATGAAAAGAAATCGAAAAAACGGGCCGCCTCAATTTTTGCTCCAGACCTCGTGTACTACCCCCTACGAGGATTATTCGGAAACCGAGTTCCATTCGTTTCAGCTCCGATTCACTCCCGGACGACCCCGAATGGACCGAATGCAATTTCATAAATCCATAGGGACAATTATGAAAGAAATTGAAAAACATGGGCCAGCCTCAATTTTTGCTCCAGACTCGTGTACTACCCCTTATGAGGATATTCGAAAAACCGAGTTCCATTCATTTCGCTCCGATTCACTTCCGACGACCCCGAAATGGACGCAATGCAATTTCATAATCCATAAGGGAAAATTATGAAAAGAATCGAAAAAATTGGGCCGCCTCAATTTTTGCTCCAGACCTGTGTAACTGACCCCTTATGAGGAATTATTCGGAAACCGAGTTCCATTCGTTTCAGCTCCGAGTCACCTCCCGGATAACCCCAATGGACGCGAATGCAATTTCATAAATCCATAGGGACAAATTATGAAAAGAAAGTGAAAAAAATGGGCCGCCTCAATTTTTGCTCCAGACCTCGTGTACTACCACCCTATGAGAATTATTCGGAACACCGAGTTCCATTCGTTTCAGCTCCGATTCACTCCCCGGACGACCAACCGAATGGACGCGAATGTAATTTCATAACTCCATAGGACAAATATGAAAAGAATCGAAAAAATGGAAATGGCCGCCTTAATTTTGCTCCATACCTCGGGTACTACCCCTTACGCGATTATTCGGAGAAACAGAGTTCAACTCTTTTCTGCTCAATTCCACTCACGAACGACCCCGAATGGGGACGCGAAATGCAATTTCCTAAATTCCCATAGGACCAACATTATGAAAGAATCGAAAAAAAAGACGGGCCGCCCTCGATTTTTGCTCCAGACCTCCGTGTACTAGCCACCTTTACGAGGTTATTATTCGGAAACCGGTTTTCCATTCGTTTAAGCTCCGATTCACTCCCTGGATAACCCCCAAATGGACGCGATGCAATTTCATAAATCCATAGGGACTAATTATGAACAAGAAATTGAAAAACTGGGCCATCCTCAATTTTTGCTCCAGACCCTCGTGTACTACCCCCTATCGAGGGGATTATTCGGAAAACCGAGTTACCATTCGTTTCGGCTCCGATTCACTCCCGGACGACCCCGAATGGACGCGAATGCAATTTCATAAATCCATAGGGACAAATTATGAAAAAGAAATCGAAAAAAATGGGCCGCCTCAATTTTTTGCTCCAGACCTCGTGTACTACCCCTTACGAGGATTATTCGGAAACCGAGTTCCATTCGTTTCAGCTCCGATTCACTCCCGGATGACCCCGAAATGGACGCGAATGCAATTTCATAAATCCATAGGGACAAATTATGAAAAGAAATCGAAAAAATGGGCCGCCTCAATTTTTGCTCCAGACCTCGTGTACTACCCCCTATGAGAATTATTCGGAAACCGAGTTCCATTCGTTTCAGCTCCGATTCACTCCCGGACGACCCCGAATGGACGCGAATGCAATTTCATAAATCCAGTAGGGACAAATTATGAAAAGAAATCGAAAAAATGGGCCGCCTCAATTTTTGCTCCAGACCTCGTCTACTACCCCTTACGAGGATTATTCGGAAACCGAGTTCCATTCGTTTCAGCTCCGATTCACTCTCGGATGACCCCAAATGGACGCGAATGCAATTTCATAAATCCATAGGGACAAATTATGAAAAAATCGAAAAAATGGGCTGCCTCAATTTTTTCTCCCAGACCTCGTGTACTACCCCTACGAGGATTATTCGGAAACCGAGTTCCATTCGTTTCAGCTCCGATTCACTCCCGGACGACCCCAATGGACGCGAATGCAATTTCATAAATCCATAGGTACAAATTATGAAAAGAAATCGAAAAAATGGGCCGCCTCAATTTTTGCTCCAGACCTCGTGTACTACCCCCTACGAGGATTATTCGGAACCGAGTTCCATTCGTTTGCAGCTCCGATTCACTCCCGAACGACCCCGAATGGACGCGAATGCAATTTCATAAATCCATAGGGACAAATTATGAAAAAAAATCGAAAAAAATGGGCCGCCTCAATTTTTTCTCCAAGACCTCGTGTACTACCCCCTACGAGGATTATTCGAAACCGAGTTCCATTCGTTTCAGCTCGATTCACTCCCGGATGACCCCGAATGGACGCGAATGCAATTTCATAAATCCATAGGGACAAATTATGAAAATAAATGAAAAAACGGGCCGCCTCAATTTTTGCTCCATACCTCGTGTACTACCCCCTACGAGGATTATTCGAAAACCGAGTTCCATTCGTTTCAAGCTCCGATTCACTCCCGGACGACCCCGAATGGACGCGAATGCAATTTCATAAATCCATAGGGACAAATTATGAAAAGAAATCGAAAAAATGGGCCTGCCTCAATTTTGCTCCAGGACCTCGTGTACTACACCCTACGAGGATTATTCGGACACCGAGTTCCATTCGTTTCAGCTCCGATTCACTCCCGGACGACCCCGAATGGACACGAATGCAATTTCATAAATCCATAGGGACAAATTATGAAAATAAATCGAAAAACATGGGCCGCCTCAATTTTTGCTCCAGACCTCGTGTACTACCCCCTACGAGGATTATTCGGAAATCGAGTTCCATTCGTTTCAGCTCCGATTCACTCCCAGACGACCCCGAATGGACGCGAATGCAATTGCATAAATCCATAGGGACAAATTATGAAAAGAAATCGAAAAAAATGGGCCCCTCAATTTTTGCTCCATACCTCGTGTACTACCCCCTACGAGGATTATTCGGAAACCGAGTTCCATTCGTTTCAGCTCCGATTCACTTCCGGACGACCCCGAATGGATGCGAATGCAATTTCATAAATCCATAGGGACAAATTATGAAAAGAAATTGAAAAAATGGGCCGCCTCAATTTTTGCTCCAGACCTCGTGTACTACCCCCTATGAGAATTATTCGGAAACCGAGTTCCATTCCTTTCGGCTCCGATTTACTCTCGGACGACCCCGAATGGACGCGAATGCAATTTCATAAATCCATAGGGACAAATTATGAAAAGAAATCGAAAAAATGGGCCGCCACAATTTTTACTCCAGACCTCGTGTACTGCCCCTTACGAGGATTATTCGGAAACCGAGTTCCATTCGTTTCAGCTCCGATTCACTCCCGGATAACCCCAAATGGACGCGAATGCAAATTCATAAATCCATAGGGACAAATTATGAAAAGAAATTGAAAAAATGGGCCGCCTTAATTTTTGCTCCAGACGTCGTGTACTACCCCCTATGAGAATTATTCGGAAACCGAGTTCCATTCGTTTCAGCTCCGATTCACTCCCGGACGACCCCGAATGGACGCAAATGCAAATGCATAAATCCGTAGGGACAAATTATGAAAAGAAATCGAAAAAATGGGCCGCCTCAATTTTTGCTCCAGACCTCGTCTACTACCCCTTACGAGGATTATTCGGAAACAGAGTTCCATTCGTTTCAACTCCGATTCACTCTCGGATGACCCCAAATGGACGCGAATGCAATTTCATAAATCCATAGGGACAAATTATGAAAAAAAATCGAAAAAATGGGCTGCCTCAATTTTTTCTCCAGACCTCGTGTACTACCCCTACGAGGATTATTCGGAAACTGAGTTCCATTCGTTTCAGCTCCGATTCACTCCCGGACGACCCCCAATGGACGCAAATGCAATTTCATAAATCCATAGGTACAAATTATGAAAAGAAATCAAAAAAATGGGCCGCCTCAATTTTTGCTCCAGACCTCGTGTACTACCCCCTATGAGAATTATTCGGAAACCGAGTTCCATTCGTTTCAGCTCCGATTCACTCCCGGACGACCCCGAATGGACGCAAATGCAAATGCATAAATCCGTAGGGACAAATTATGAAAAGAAATCGAAAAAATGGGCCGCCTCAATTTTTGCTCCAGACCTCGTCTACTACCCCTTACGAGGATTATTCGGAAACCGAGTTCCATTCGTTTCAGCTCCGATTCACTCCCGAACGACCCCGAATGGACGCGAATGCAATTTCATAAATCCATAGGGACAAATTATGAAAAAAAATCCAAAAAATGGGCCGCCTCAATTTTTTCTCCAAACCTCGTGTACTACCCCTACGAGGATTATTCGGAAACCGAGTTCCATTCGTTTCAGCTTCGATTCACTCCCGGATGACCCCCAATGGACGCAAATGCAATTTCATAAATCCATAGATACAAATTATGAAAAGAAATCGAAAAAATGGGCCGCCTCAATTTTTGCTCCAGACCTCGTGTACTACCCCCTACGAGGATTATTCGGAAACCGAGTTCCATTCGTTTCAGCTCCGATTCACTCCCGAACGACCCCGAATGGACGCGAATGCAATTTCATAAATCCATAGGGACAAATTATGAAAAAAAAATCCAAAAAATGGGCCGCCTCAATTTTTTCTCCAAACCTCGTGTACTACCCCCTACGAGGATTATTCGGAAACCGAGTTTCATTCGTTTCAGCTTCGATTCACTCCCGGATGACCCCGAATGGACGCGAATGCAATTTCATAAATCCATAGGGACAAATTATGAAAATAAATTGAAAAAATGGGCCGCCTCAATTTTTGCTCCATACCTCGTGTACTACCCCCTACGAGGATTATTTGAAAACCGAGTTCCATTCGTTTCAGCTCCGATTCACTCCCGGACGACCCCGAATGGACGCGAATGCAATTTCATAAATCCATAGGGACAAATTATGAAAAGAAATCGAAAAAATGGGCCACCTTAATGTTTACTCCATACCTCGTGTACTACCCCCCTACGAGGATCATTCGGAAACCGAGTTCAGTTCTTTTCGGCTCCGATTCACTCCCGGACGACCCCGAATGGACGCGAATGCAAATGCATAAATCCATAGGGACAAATTATGAAAAGAAATCGAAAAAATGGGCCGCCACAATTTTTGCTCCAGACCTCATGTACTGCCCCTTACGAGGATTATTCAGAAACCGAGTTCCATTCGTTTCAGCTCCGATTCACTCCCGGATAATCCCAAATGGACGCGAATGCAATTTCATAAATCCATAGGGACAAATTATGAAAAGAAATTGAAAAAATGGGCTGCCTCAATTTTTGCTCCAGACCTCGTGTACTACCCCCTATGAGAATTATTCAGAAACCGAGTTCCATTCGTTTCAGCTCCGATTCACTCCCGGACGACCCCGAATGGACGCAAATGCAAATGCATAAATCCGTAGGGACAAATTATGAAAAGAAATCGAAAAAATGGGCCGCCTCAATTTTTGCTCCAGACCTCGTCTACTACCCCTTACGAGGATTATTCGGAAACAGAGTTCCATTCATTTCAACTCCGATTCACTCTCGGATGACCCCAAATGGACGCGAATGCAATTTCATAAATCCATAGGGACAAATTATGAAAAAAAATCGAAAAAATGGGCTGCCTCAATTTTTTCTCCAGACCTCGTGTACTACCCCTACGAGGATTATTGGGAAACCGAGTTCCATTCGTTTCAGCTCTGATTCACTCCCGGACGACCCCCAATGGACGCGAATGCAATTTCATAAATCCATAGATACAAATTATGAAAAGAAATCGAAAAAATGGGCCGCCTCAATTTTTGCTCCAGACCTCGTGTACTACCCCCTACGAGGATTATTCGGAAACCGAGTTCCATTTGTTTCAGCTCCGATTCACTCCCAGACGACCCCGAATGGACGCGAATGCAATTTCATAAATCCATAGGGACAAATTATGAAAAGAAATTGAAAAAATGGGCTGCCTCAATTTTTGCTCCAGACCTCGTGTACTACCCCCTATGAGAATTATTCGGAAACCGAGTTCCATTCGTTTCAGCTCCGATTCACTCCCGGACGACCCCGAATGGACGCAAATGCAAATGCATAAATCCGTAGGGACAAATTATGAAAAAAAATCGAAAAAATGGGCTGCCTCAATTTTTTCTCCAGACCTCGTGTACTACCCCTACGAGGATTATTCGGAAACTGAGTTCCATTCGTTTCAGCTCCGATTCACTCCCGGACGACCCCCAATGGACGCAAATGCAATTTCATAAATCCATAGGTACAAATTATGAAAAGAAATCAAAAAAATGGGCCGCCTCAATTTTTGCTCCAGACCTCGTGTACTACCCCCTATGAGAATTATTCGGAAACCGAGTTCCATTCGTTTCAGCTCCGATTCACTCCCGGACGACCCCGAATGGACGCAAATGCAAATGCATAAATCCGTAGGGACAAATTATGAAAAGAAATCGAAAAAATGGGCCGCCTCAATTTTTGCTCCAGACCTCGTCTACTACCCCTTACGAGGATTATTCGGAAACAGAGTTCCATTCGTTTCAGCTCCGATTCACTCCCGAACGACCCCGAATGGACGCGAATGCAATTTCATAAATCCATAGGGACAAATTATGAAAAAAAATCCAAAAAATGGGCCGCCTCAATTTTTTCTCCAAACCTCGTGTACTACCCCTACGAGGATTATTCGGAAACCGAGTTCCATTCGTTTCAGCTTCGATTCACTCCCGGATGACCCCCAATGGACGCAAATGCAATTTCATAAATCCATAGATACAAATTATGAAAAGAAATCGAAAAAATGGGCCGCCTCAATTTTTGCTCCAGACCTCGTGTACTACCCCCTACGAGGATTATTCGGAAACCGAGTTCCATTCGTTTCAGCTCCGATTCACTCCCGAACGACCCCGAATGGACGCGAATGCAATTTCATAAATCCATAGGGACAAATTATGAAAAAAAATCCAAAAAATGGGCCGCCTCAATTTTTTCTCCAAACCTCGTGTACTACCCCCTACGAGGATTATTCGGAAACCGAGTTTCATTCGTTTCAGCTTCGATTCACTCCCGGATGACCCCGAATGGACGCGAATGCAATTTCATAAATCCATAGGGACAAATTATGAAAATAAATTGAAAAAATGGGCCGCCTCAATTTTTGCTCCATACCTCGTGTACTACCCCCTACGAGGATTATTTGAAAACCGAGTTCCATTCGTTTCAGCTCCGATTCACTCCCGGACGACCCCGAATGGACGCGAATGCAATTTCATAAATCCATAGGGACAAATTATGAAAAGAAATCGAAAAATGGGCCACCTTAATGTTTACTCCATACCTCGTGTACTACCCCCCTACGAGGATCATTCGGAAACAGAGTTCCATTCGTTTCAACTCCGATTCACTCTCGGATGACCCCAAATGGACGCGAATGCAATTTCATAAATCCATAGGGACAAATTATGAAAAAAAATCGAAAAAATGGGCTGCCTCAATTTTTTCTCCAGACCTCGTGTACTACCCCTACGAGGATTATTCGGAAACCGAGTTCCATTCGTTTCAGCTCCGATTCACTCCCGGACGACCCCCAATGGACGCGAATGCAATTTCATAAATCCATAGGTACAAATTATGAAAAGAAATCGAAAAAATGGGCCGCCTCAATTTTTGCTCCAGACCTCGTGTACTACCCCCTACGAGGATTATTCAGAAACCGAGTTCCATTCGTTTCAGCTCCGATTCACTCCCGAACGACCCCGAATGGACGCGAATGCAATTTCATAAATCCATAGGGACAAATTATGAAAAAAAATCCAAAAAATGGGCCGCCTCAATTTTTTCTCCAACCTCGTGTACTACCCCCTACGAGGATTATTCGGAAACAGAGTTCCATTCATTTCAACTCCGATTCACTCTCGGATGACCCCAAATGGACGCGAATGCAATTTCATAAATCCATAGGGACAAATTATGAAAAAAAATCGAAAAAATGGGCTGCCTCAATTTTTTCTCCAGACCTCGTGTACTACCCCTACGAGGATTATTGGGAAACCGAGTTCCATTCGTTTCAGCTCTGATTCACTCCCGGACGACCCCCAATGGACGCGAATGCAATTTCATAAATCCATAGATACAAATTATGAAAAGAAATCGAAAAAATGGGCCGCCTCAATTTTTGCTCCAGACCTCGTGTACTACCCCCTACGAGGATTATTCGGAAACCGAGTTCCATTCGTTTCAGCTCCGATTCACTCCCAGACGACCCCGAATGGACGCGAATGCAATTTCATAAATCCATAGGGACAAATTATGAAAAAAAATCCAAAAAATGGGCTGCCTCAAATTTTGCTCCAGACCTCGTGTACTACCCCCTACGAGGATTATTCGGAAACCGAGTTTCATTCGTTTCAGCTCCGATTCACTCCCGGACGACCCCGAATGGACGCGAATGCAATTTCATAAATCCATAGGGACAAATTATGAAAATAAATCCAAAAAACGGGCCGCCTCAATTTTTGCTCCATACCTCGTGTACTACCCCCTACGAGGATTATTCGAAAACCGAGTTCCATTCGTTTCAGCTCCGATTCACTCCCGGACGACCCCGAATGGACGCGAATGCAATTTCATAAATCCATAGGGACAAATTATGAAAAGAAATCCAAAAAATGGGCCGCCTCAAATTTTGCTCCAGACCTCGTGTACTACCCCCTACGAGGATTATTCGGAAATCGATTTCCATTCGTTTCAGCTCCGATTCACTCCCGGACGACCCCGAATGGACGCGAATGCAATTTCATAAATCCATAGGGACAAATTATGAAAAGAAATCCAAAAAATGGGCCGCCTCAAATTTTGCTCCAGACCTCGTGTACTAACCCCTACGAGGATTATTCGGAAATCGATTTCCATTCGTTTCAGCTCCGATTCACTCCCGGACGACCCCGAATGGACACGAATGCAATTTCATAAATCCATAGGGACAAATTATGAAAATAAATCCAAAAAATGGGCCGCCTCAAATTTTGCTCCATACCTCGTGTACTACCCCCTACGAGGATTATTCGGAAACTGAGTTCCATTCATTTCAGCTCCGATTCACTCCCGGACGACCCCGAATGGATGCGAATGCAATTTCATAAATCCATAGGGACAAATTATGAGAAGAAATCGAAAAAATGGGCCGCCTCTATTTTTGCTCCAGACCTCGTGTACTAAATCCATAGGGACAAATTATGAAAAGATATCCAAAAAATGGGACGCCTCAATTTTGGCTCCATACCTCGTGTACCCCTGCCTACGAGAATTATTTAGAAACCTAGTTTCATTGGTTTCAGCCCCGATTCACTTTCGGATGACCCCAAATAAATGCGAATGCAATTTCATAAATCCATAGGGACAAATTATGAAAAGATATCCAAAAAATGGGACGCCTCAATTTTTGCTCCATACCTCGTGTACCCCTGCCTACGAGAATTATTTTGAAACCTAGTTTCATTGGTATCAGCCCCGATTCACTTTCGGACGACCCCAAATAAATGTGAATGCAATTTCATAAATCCATAGGGACAAATTATGAAAAGATATCCAAAAAATGGAAAGCCTCAATTTTTGCTCCATACCTCGTGTACCCCTGCCTACGAGAATTATTTAGAAACCTAGTTTCATTGGTTTCAGCCCCGATTCACTTTCGGACGACCCCAAATAAATGCGAATGGAATTTCATAAATCCATAGGGACAAATTATGAAAAGATATCCAAAAAATGGGATGCCTCAATTTTTGCTCCATACCTCGTATACCCCTGCCTACGAGAATTATTTTGAAACCTAGTTTCATTGGTTTCAGCCCCGATTCACTTTCGGACGACCCCAAATAAATGCGAATGCAATTTCATAAATCCATAGGGACAAATTATGAAAAGATATCCAAAAAATGGGACGCCTCAATTTTGGCTCCATACCTCGTGTACCCCTACCTACGAGAATTATTTTGAAACCTAGTTTCATTGGTTTCAGCCCCGATTTACTTTCGGACGACCCCAAATAAATGCGAATGCAATTTCATAAATCCATAGGGACAAATTATGAAAAGAAATCGAAAAACGGGCCGCCTCAATTTTTGCTCCATACCTCGTGTACTACCCCCTACGAGGATTATTCGAAAACCGAGTTCCATTCGTTTCAGCTCCGATTCACTCCCGGACGACCCCGAATGGACGCGAATGCAATTTCATAAATCCATAGGGACAAATTATGAAAAGAAATCGAAAAATGGGCCACCTTAATGTTTACTCCATACCTCGTGTACTACCCCCTACGAGGATCATTCGGAAACCGAGTTCAGTTCTTTTCGGCTCCGATTCACTCCCGGACGACCCCGAATGGACGCGAATGCAAATGCATAAATCCATAGGGACAAATTATGAAAAGAAATCGAAAAAATGGGCCGCCACAATTTTTGCTACAGACCTCATGTACTGCCCCTTACGAGGATTATTCAGAAACCGAGTTCCATTCGTTTCAGCTCCGATTCACTCCCGGATAACCCCAATTGGACGCGAATGCAATTTCATAAATCCATAGGGACAAATTATGAAAAGAAATTGAAAAAATGGGCCGCCTCAATTTTTGCTCCAGACCTCGTGTACTACCCCCCTATGAGAATTATTCGGAAACCGAGTTCCATTCGTTTCAGCTCCGATTCACTCCCGGAAGACCCCGAATGGACGCAAATGCAAATGCATAAATCCGTAGGGACAAATTATGAAAAGAAATCGAAAAAATGGGCCGCCTCAATTTTTGCTCCAGACCTCGTCTACTACCCCTTACGAGGATTATTCGGAAACAGAGTTCCATTCGTTTCAACTCCGATTCACTCTCGGATGACCCCAAATGGACGCGAATGCAATTTCATAAATCCATAGGGACAAATTATGAAAAAAAATCGAAAAAATGGGCCGCCTCAATTTTTTCTCCAGACCTCGTGTACTACCCCTACGAAGATTATTCGGAAACCGAGTTCCATTCGTTTCAGCTCCGATTCACTCCCGGACGACCCCCAATGGACGCGAATACAATTTCATAAATCCATAGGTACAAATTATGAAAAGAAATCGAAAAAATGGGCCGCCTCAATTTTTACTCCAGACCTCGTGTACTACCCCCTACGAGGATTATTTGGAAACCGAGTTCCATTCGTTTCAGCTCCGATTCTCTCCCGAACGACCCCGAATGGACGCGAATGCAATTTCATAAATCCATTTGGACAAATTATGAAAAAAAATCCAAAAAATGGGCCGCCTCAATTTTTTCTCCAAACCTCGTGTACTACCCCCTACGAGGATCATTCGGAAACCGAGTTCAGTTCTTTTCGGCTCCGATTCACTCCCGGACGACCCCGAATGGACGCGAATGCAAATGCATAAATCCATAGGGACAAATTATGAAAAGAAATCGAAAAAATGGGCCGCCACAATTTTTGCTCCAGACCTCGTGTACTGCCCCTTACGAGGATTATTTGGAAACCGAGTTCCATTCGTTTCAGCTCCGATTCACTCCCGGATAACCCCAAATGAACGCGAATGCAATTTCATAAATCCATAGGGACAAATTATGAAAAGAAATCGAAAAAATGGGCCGCCTCAATTTTTGCTCCAGACCTCGTGTACTACCCCCTATGAGAATTATTCGAAAACCGAGTTCTATTTGTTTCAGCTCCGATTCACTTCCGGACGACCCCGAATGGACGCGAATGCAAATGCATAAATCCATAGGGACAAATTATGAAAAGAAATCGAAAAAATGGGCCGCCTCAATTTTTGCTCCAGACCTCGTCTACGACCCCTTACGAGGATTATTCGGAAACAGAGTTCCATTCGTTTCAACTCCGATTCACTCTCGGATGACCCGAAATGGACGCGAATGCAATTTCATAAATCCATAGGGACAAATTATGAAAAGAAATCGAAAAAATGGGCCGCCTCAATTTTTGCTCCAGACCTCATGTACTACCCCCTATGAGAATTATTCGGAAACCGAGTTCCATTTATTTCGGCTCCGATTTACTCTCGGACGACCCCGAATGGACGTGAATGCAATTTCTTAAATCCATAGGGACAAATTATGAAAAGAAATCGAAAAAATGGGCCGCCACAATTTTTGCTCCAGACCTCGTGTACTGCCCCTTACGAGGATTATTCGGAAACCGAGTTCCATTCGTTTCAGCTCCGATTCACTCCCGGATAACCCCAAATGGACGCGAATGCAATTTCATAAATCCATAGGGACAAATTATGAAAAGAAATTGAAAAAATGGGCCACCTCAATTTTTGCTCCAGACCTCGTGTACTACCCCCTATGAGAATTATTCGGAAACCGAGTTCCATTCATTTCAGCTCCGATTCACTCCCGGACGACCCCGAATGGACGCAAATGCAAATGCATAAATCCGTAGGGACAAATTATGAAAAGAAATCGAAAAAATGGGCCGCCTCAATTTTTGCTCCAGACCTCGTCTACTACCCCTTACGAGGATTATTCGGAAACAGAGTTCCATTCGTTTCAACTCCGATTCACTATCGGATGACCCCAAATGGACGCGGATGCAATTTCATAAATCCATAGGGACAAATTATGAAAAAAAATCGAAAAAATGGGTCGCCTCAATTTTTTCTCCAGACCTCGTGTACTACCCCTACGAGGATTATTCGAAAACCGAGTTCCATTCATTTCAGCTCTGAATCACTCCCGGACGACCCCGAATGGACGCGAATGCAATTTCATAAATCCATAGGGACAAATTATGAAAAGAAATCCAAAAAATGGGCCGCCTCAAATTTTGCTCCAGACCTCGTGTACTACCCCCTACGAGGATTATTCGGAAATCGATTTCCATTCGTTTCAGCTCCGATTCACTCCCGGACGACCCCGAATGGACACGAATGCAATTTCATAAATCCATATCGACAAATTATGAAAATAAATCCAAAAAAAGGGTCGCCTCAATTTTTGCTCCAGATCTCGTGTACTACCCCCTACGAGGATTATTCGGAAATCGAGTTCCATTCGTTTCAGCTCCGATTCACTCCCAGACGACCCCGAATGGACGCGAATGCAAATGCATAAATCCATAGGGACAAATTATGAAAAGAAATCAAAAAAATGGGCCCCTTAATTTTTGCTCCATACCTCGTGTACTACCCCCTACGAGGATTATTCGGAAACCGAGTTCCATTCGTTTCAGCTCCGATTCACTCCCGGACGACCCCGAATGGATGCGAATGCAATTTCATAAATCCATAGGGACAAATTATGAGAAGAAATCGAAAAAATGGGCCACCTCTATTTTTGCTCCAGACCTCGTGTACTAAATCCATAGGGACAAATTATGAAAAGATATCCAAAAAATGGGACGCCTCAATTTTGGCTCCATACCTCGTGTACCCCTGCCTACGAGAATTATTTAGAAACCTAGTTTCATTGGTTTCAGCCCCGATTCACTTTCGGATGACCCCAAATAAATGCGAATGCAATTTCATAAATCCATAGGGTCAAATTATGAAAAGATATCCAAAAAATGGAAAGCCTAAATTTTTGCTCCATACCTCGTGTACCCCTGCCTACGAGAATTATTTTGAAACCTAGTTTCATTGGTTTCAGCCCCGATTCACTTTCGGACGACCCCAAATAAATGGGAATGCAATTTCAAAAATCCATAGGGACAAATTATGAAAAGATATCCAAAAAATGGGATGCCTCAATTTTTGCTCCATACCTCGTGTACCCCTGCCTACGAGAATTATTTTGAAACCTAGTTTCATTGGTTTCAGCCCCGATTCACTTTCGGACGACCCCAAATAAATGCGAATGCAATTTCATAAATCCACAGGGACAAATTATGAAAAGATATCCAAAAAATGGGACGCCTCAATTTTGGCTCCATACCTCGTGTACCCCTACCTACGAGAATTATTTTGAAACCTAGTTTCATTGGTTTCAGCCCCGATTCACTTTCGGACGACCCCAAATAAATGCGAATGCAATTTCATAAATCCATAGGGACAAATTATGAAAAGAAATCGAAAAACGGGCCGCCTCAATTTTTGCTCCATACCTCGTGTACTACCCCCTACGAGGATTATTCGAAAATCGAGTTCCATTCGTTTCAGCTCCGATTCACTCCCGGACGACCCCGAATGGACGCGAATGCAATTTCATAAATCCATAGGGACAAATTATGAAAAGAAATCGAAAAAATGGGCCACCTTAATGTTTACTCCATACCTCGTGTACTACCCCCTACGAGGATCATTCGGAAACCGAGTTCAGTTCTTTTCGGCTCCGATTCACTCCCGGACGACCCCGAATGGACGCGAATGCAAATGCATAAATCCATAGGGACAAATTATGAAAAGAAATCGAAAAAACGGGCCGCCACAATTTTTGCTCCAGACCTCGTGTACTGCCCCTTACGAGGATTATTCGGAAACCGAGTTCCATTCGTTTCAGCTCCGATTCACTCCCGGATAACCCCAAATGGACGCGAATGCAATTTCATAAATCCATAGGGACAAATTATGAAAAGAAATCAAAAAAATGGGCCACCTCAATTTTTGCTCCAGACCTCGTGTACTACCCCCTATGAGAATTATTCGGAAACCGAGTTCCATTCGTTTCAGCTCCGATTCACTCCCGGACGACCCCGAATGGACGCGAATGCAAATGCATAAATCCATAGGGACAAATTATGAAAAGAAATCGAAAAAATGGGCCGCCTCAATTTTTGCTCCAGACCTCGTCTACTACCCCTTACGAGGATTATTCGGAAACAGAGTTCCATTCGTTTCAACTCCGATTCACTCTCGGATGACCCCAAATGGACGCGAATGCAATTTCATAAATCCATAGGGATAAATTATGAAAAAAAATCGAAAAAATGGGCCGCCTCAATTTTTTCTCCAGACCTCGTGTACCATCCCTACGAGGATTATTCGGAAACCGAGTTCCATTCGTTTCAGCTCTGATTCACTCCTGGATAACCCCAAATGGACGCGAATGCAATTTCATAAATCCATAGGTACAAATTATGAAAAGAAATCAAAAAAATGGGCCGCCTCAATTTTTGCTCCCGACCTCGTGTACTACCCCCTACGAGGATTATTCGGAAACCGAGTTCCATTCGTTTCAGCTCCGATTCACTCCCGAACGACCCCGAATGGACGCGAATGCAATTTCATAAATCCATAGGGACAAATTATGAAAAAAAATCCAAAAAATGGGCCGCCTCAATTTTTTCTCCAAACCTCGTGTACTACCCCCTACGAGGATTATTCGGAAACCGAGTTTCATTCGTTTCAGCTTCGATTCACTCCCGGACGACCCCGAATGGACGCGAATGCAATTTCATAAATCCATAGGGACAAATTATGAAAAGAAATCCAAAAAATGGGCCGCCTCAAATTTTGCTCCAGACCTCGTGTACTACCCCCTACGAGGATTATTCGGAAATCGATTTCCATTCGTTTCAGCTCCGATTCACTCCCGGACTACCCCGAATGGACACGAATGCAATTTCATAAATCCATAGGGACAAATTATGAAAATAACTCCAAAAAATGGGCCGCCTCAATTTTTGCTCCAGATCTCGTGTACTACCCCCTACGAGGATTATTCGGAAATCGAGTTCCATTCGTTTCAGCTCCGATTCACTCCCAGACGACCCCGAATGGACGCGAATGCAAATGCATAAATCCATAGGGACAATTATGAAAATAAATCAAAAAATGGGCCCCTCAATTTTTGCTCCATACCTCGTGTACTACCCCCTACGAGGATTATTCGGAAACCGAGTTCCATTCGTTTCAGCTCCGATTCACTCCCGGACGACCCCGAATGGACGCGAATGCAATTTCATAAATCCATAGGGACAAATTATGAAAAGAAATCGAAAAAATGGGCCACCTTAATGTTTGCTCCATACCTCGTGTACTACCCCCTACGAGGATCATTCGGAAACCGAGTTCCATTCTTTTCAGCTCCGATTCACTCCCGGACGACCCCGAATGGACGCGAATGCAAATGCATAAATCCATAGGGACAAATTATGAAAAGAAATCGAAAAAATGGGCCACCACAATTTTTGCTCCGGACCTCGTGTACTGCCCCTTACGAGGATTATTCGGAAACCGAGTTCCATTCGTTTCAGCTCCGATTCACTCCCGGATAACCCCAAATGGACGCGAATGCAATTTCATAAATCCATAGGGACAAATTATGAAAAGAAATCAAAAAAATGGGCCAGCCTCAATTTTTGCTCCAGACCTCGTGTACTACCCCCTACTGAGAATTATTCGGAAACCGAGTTCATTCGTTTCAGCTCCGATTCACTCCCGGACGACCCCGAATGGACGCGAATGCAAATTGCATAAATCCATAGGGACAAATTATGAAAAGAAATCGAAAAAATGGGCCGCCTCAATTTTTGCTCCAGACCTCCTCTACTACCCCTTACGAGGATTATTCAGAAACAGAGTTCCATTCGTTTCAACTCCGATTCACTCTCGGATGACCCCAAATGGACGCGAATGCAATTTCATAAATCCATAGGGACAAATTATGAAAAAAATCGAAAAAATGGGCCACCTCAATTTTTTCTCCAGACCTCGTGTACTAACCCCTACGAGGATTATTCGGAAACCGAGTTCCATTCGTTTCAGCTCTGATTCACTCCTGGATAACCCCAAATGGACGCGAATGCAATTTCATAAATCCATAGGTACAAATTATGAAAAGAAATCGAAAAAATGGGCCGCCTCAATTTTTGCTCCAGACCTCGTGTACTACCCCCTACGAGGATTATTCGGAAACCGAGTTCCATTCGTTTCAGCTCCGATTCACTCCCGAACGACCCCGAATGGACGCGAATGCAATTTCATAAATCCATAGGGACAAATTATGAAAAAAATCCAAAAAATGGGCCGCCTCAATTTTTTATCCAATCCTCGTGTACTACCCCCTACGAGGATTATTCGGAAACCGAGTTTCATTCGTTTCAGCTCCGATTCACTCCCGGACGACCCCGAATGGACGCGAATGCAATTTCATAAATCCATAGGGACAAATTATGAAAAGAAATCCAAAAAATGGGCCGCCTCAAATTTTGCTCCAGACCTCGTGTACTACCCCCTACGAGGATTATTCGGAAATCGATTTCCATTCGTTTCAGCTCCGATTCACTCCCGGACTACCCCGAATGGACACGAATGCAATTTCATAAATCCATAGGGACAAATTATGAAAATAACTCCAAAAAATGGGCCGCCTCAATTTTTGCTCCAGATCTCGTGTACTACCCCCTACGAGGATTATTCGGAAATCGAGTTCCATTCGTTTCAGCTCCGATTCACTCCCAGACGACCCCGAATGGACGCGAATGCAAATGCATAAATCCATAGGGACAAATTATGAAAATAAATCAAAAAAATGGGCCCCTCAATTTTTGCTCCATACCTCGTGTACTACCCCCTACGAGGATTATTCGGAAACCGAGTTCCATTCGTTTCAGCTCCGATTCACTCCCGGACGACCCCGAATGGACGCGAATGCAATTTCATAAATCCATAGGGACAAATTATGAGAAGAAATCGAAAAAACGGGCCACCTTAATGTTTGCTCCATACCTCGTGTACTACCCCCTACGAGGATCATTCGGAAACCGAGTTCCATTCTTTTCAGCTCCGATTCACTCCCGGACGACCCCGAATGGACGCGAATGCAAATGCATAAATCCATAGGGACAATTATGAAAAGAAATCGAAAAAATGGGCCACCACAATTTTTGCTCCGGACCTCGTGTACTGCCCCTTACGAGGATTATTCGGAAACCGAGTTCCATTCGTTTCAGCTCCGATTCACTCCCGGATAACCCCAAATGGATGCGAATGCAATTTCATAAATCCATAGGGACAATTTATGAAAAGAAATCGAAAAAATGGGCCGCCTCAATTTTTTCTCCAGACCTCGTGTACTACCCCCTACGAGAATTATTCGGAAACCGAGTTTCATTCGTTTCAGCTCCGATTCACTCCCGGACGACCCCGAATGGACGCGAATGCAAATGCATAAATCCATAGGGACAAATTATGAAAAGAAATCGAAAAAAATGGGCCGCCTCAATTTTTGCTCCAGACCTCGTGTACTACCCCTACGAGGATTATTCGGAAATCGAGTTCCATTCGTTTCACTCCGATTCACTCCCGGACGACCCCGAAATGGACGCGAATGCAATTTCATAAATCCATAGGGACAAATTATGAAAAAAATCGAAAAAATGGGCCGCCTCAATTTTTGCTCCAGACCTCGTGTACTACCCCCTACGAGGATTATTCGGAAACCGAGTTCCATTCGTTTCAGCTCCGATTCACTCCCTGGACGACCCCGAATATGGACGCGAATGCAATTTCATAAATCCATATGGACAAATTATGAAAAGAAATCGAAAAAATGGGCCGCCTCAATTTTTGCTCCAACCTCGTGTACCCCTACGAGGATTATTCGAAACCGAGTTCCATTCGTTTCAGCTCCGATTCACTCCCGAACGACCCCGAATGGACGCGAATTCACTTTCATAAATCCATAGGGACAAATTATGAAAAAAAATCCAAAATATGGGCCGCCTCAATTTTTCTCCAAACCTCGTGTACTACCCCCTACGAGGATTATTCGGAAACCGAGTTTTCGTTTCAGCTCCGATTCACTCCGGATGACCCGAATGGACGCGAATGCAATTTCATAAATCCATAGGGACAAATTATGAAAGAAATCGAAATGGGCCGCCTCAATTTTTGCTCCATACTCGTGTACCCCTACGAGGATTATTCGGAAACGAGTTCCATTCGTTTCAGCTCCGATTCACTCCCGGACGACCCCGAATGGACGCGAATGCAATTTCATAAATCCATAGGGACAAATTATGAAAAGAAATCAAAAAATGGGCCGCCTCAAATTTTTGCTCCAGACCTCGTGTACTACCCCCTACGAGGATTATTCGGAAATCGATTTCCATTCGTTTCAGCTCCGATTCACTCCCGGACGACCCAGAATGGACACCAATGCAATTTCATAAATCCATAGGGACAAATTATGAAAAGAAATCCAAAAAATGGGTCGCCTCAACTTTTGCTCCAGATCTCGGGTACTACCCCCTACGAGGATTATTCGGAAATCGAGTTCCATTCGTTTCAGCTCCGATTCACTCCCGGACGACCCCGAATGGACGCGAATGCAAATGCATAAATCCATAGGGACAAATTATGAAAAGAAATCAAAAAAATGGGCCCCTCAATTTTTGCTCCATACCTCATGTACTACCCCCTACGAGGATTATTCGGAAACCGAGTTCCATTCGTTTCAGCTCCGATTCACTCCCGGACGACCCCGAATGGACGCGAATGCAATTTCATAAATCCATAGGGACAAATTATGAAAAAAAATCCAAAATATGGGCCTCCTCAATTTTTGCTCCAGACCTCGTGTACTACCCCCTACGAGGATTATTCGGACACCGAGTTCCATTCGTTTCAGCTCCGATTCACTCCCGGACGACCCCGAATGGACGCGAATGCAATTTCATAAATCCATAGGGACAAATTATGAAAAGAAATCGAAAAAATGGGCCGCCTCAATTTTTGCTCCGGACCTCGTGTACTACCCCTACGAGGATTATTCGGACACCGAGTTCCATTCGTTTCAGCTCCGATTCACTCCCGGACGACCCCGAATGGACGCGAATGCAATTTCATAAATCCATAGGGACAAATTATGAAAGAAATCGAAAAAACGGGCCGCCTCAATTTTTGCTCCAGACCTCGTGTACTACCCCCTACGAGGATTATTCGGACACCGAGTTCCATTCGTTTCAGCTCCGATTCACTCCCGGACGACCCCGAATGGACGCGAATGCAATTTCATAAATCCATAGGGAAAAATTATGAAAAGAAATCGAAAAAACTGGGCCGCCTCAATTTTTGCTCCAGACCTCGTGTACTACCCCCTACGAGGATTATTCGGAAACCGAGTTCCATTCGTTTCAGCTCCGATTCACTCCGGACGACCCGAATGGACGCGAATGCAATTTCATAAATCCATAGGGACAAATTATGAAAGAAATCGAAAAAATGGGCCGCCTCAATTTTTGCTCCAGACCTCGTGTACTACCCCCTACGAGGATTATTCGGAAACCGAGTTCCATTCGTTTCAGCTCCGATTCACTCCCGGACGACCCCGAATGGACGCGAATGCAATTTCATAAATCCATAGGGACAAATTATGAAAAGAAATCGAAAAATGGGCCGCCTCAATTTTTGCTCCAGACCTCGTGTACTACCCCCTACGAGGATTATTCGGAAACCGAGTTCCATTCGTTTCAGCTCCGATTCACTCCCGACGACCCCGAATGGACGCGAATGCAATTTCATAAATCCATAGGGACAAATTATGAAAAGAAATCGAAAAAACGGGCCACCTCAATTTTTTGCTCCGGACCTCGTGTACTACCCCCTACGAGGATTATTCGGAAACCGAGTTCCATTCGTTTCAGCTCTGATTCACTCCCGGACGACCCCGAATGGACGCGAATGCAATTTCATAAATCCATAGGGACAAATTATGAAAAGAAATCGAAAAACGGGCCGCCTCAATTTTTGCTCCAGACCTCGTGTACTACCCCCTACGAGGATTATTCGAAACCGAGTTCCATTCGTTTCAGCTCCGATTCACTCCGGACGACCCCGAATGGACGCGAATGCAATTTCATAAATCCATAGGGACAAATTATGAAAGAAATCGAAAAAATGGGCCGCCTCAATTTTTGCTCCAGACCTCGTGTACTACCCCCTACGAGGATTATTCGGAAACCGAGTTCCATTCGTTTCAGCTCCGATTCACTCCCGGACGACCCCGAATGGACGCGAATGCAATTTCATAAATCCATAGGGACAAATTATGAAAAGAAATCGAAAAAATGGGCCGCCTCAATTTTTGCTCCAGACCTCGTGTACTACCCCCTACGAGGATTATTCGGAAACCGAGTTCCATTCGTTTCAGCTCCGATTCACTCCCGGACGACCCCGAATGGACGCGAATGCAATTTCATAAATCCATAGGGGACAAATTATGAAAAGAAATCGAAAAAAATGGGCCGCCTCAATTTTTGCTCCAGACCTCGTGTACTACCCCCTACGAGGATTATTCGGAAACCGAGTTCCATTCGTTTCAGCTCCCGATTCACTCCCGGACGACCCCGAATGGACGCGAATGCAATTTCATAAATCCATAGGGACAAATTATGAAAAGAATCGAAAAAACTGGGCCGCCTCAATTTTTGCTCCGGACCTCGTGTACTACCCCCTACGAGGATTATTCGGAAACCGAGTTCCATTCGTTTCAGCTCCGATTCACTCCCGGACGACCCCGAATGGACGCCGAATGCAATTTCATAAATCCATTAGGGACAAATTATGAAAAGAATCGAAAAACGGGCCGCCTCAATTTTTGCTCCAGACCTCGTGTACTACCCCCTACGAGGATTATTCGGAAACCGAGTTCCATTCGTTTCAGCTCCGATTCACTCCCGCACGACCCCGAATGGACGCGAATGCAATTTCATAAATCCATAGGGACAAATTATGAAAAGAAATCGAAAAAAACGGGCCGCCTCAATTTTTGCTCCAGACCTCGTGTACTACCCCCTACGAGGATTATTCGGAAACCGAGTTCCATTCGTTTCAGCTCCGATTCACTCCGGACGACCCCGAATGGACGCGAATGCAATTTCATAAATCCATAGGGACAAATTATGAAAAAAAATCGAAAAAATGGGCCGCCTCAATTTTTGCTCCAGGACCTCGTGTACTACCCCTACGAGGATTATTCGGAACCGAGTTCCATTCGTTTCAGCTCCGATTCACTCCCGGACGACCCCGAATGGACGCGAATGCAATTTCATAAATCCATAGGGACAAATTATGAAAAGAAATCGAAAAACTGGGCCGCCTCAATTTTTGCTCCAGACCTCGTGTACTACCCCCTACGAGGATTATTCGGAAACCGAGTTCCATTCGTTTCAGCTCGATTCACTCCCGGACGACCCCCGAAATGGACGCGAATGCAATTTCATAAATCCATAGGGACAAATTATGAAAAGAAATGAAAAAAACTGGGCCGCCTCGAATTTTTTCTCAAGAACTCGTGTACTAACCCCCTACGAGGATTATTCGGACACCGAGTTTCCATTCGTTTCAGCTCCGATTCACTCCCGGTGACCGAATGGACGCG
>NW_027421573.1:0-769 GCF_009905375.1 Apium graveolens
AAAGACTCTCAAGAAGCATCAAAACCAGTCACTGGCTCTTCAAGTTCTGATTCATCAATTGCTGAGAGCCAAATTCTGACAATTCTGGAAACTCTGATTCTTCAATTCCCGAAGGATCCAACTCAAATTCTGGAATCTCAGAGAGCATAACTTCAGGGGGGAGCATCATAAAATGTTGATGGAGACAGCATGGATCATGGGGGGGATCCAGTTCTAGAGATCAACTTCCATCTGCAAGGAAGTGGACTAAATCACATACACCTGACTTAATAATTGGAGATCCTGAAGCAGGTGTAAGAACTAGAACATTAACATCAAATGAATGTCTCTATCATTCCTTTCTATCTCAGACTTAACCAAGAAAGTGGAAGAAGCTCTTCAAGATACTGATTGGGTGCAAGCAATGCAGGAAGAGTTAAATGAATTTGAAAGAAATAAAGTCTGGACCCTAGTGCCAAGACCAAAGAACAGATCCATTATTGGCACAAAATGGTGTTCAGAAACACAATTGACAGTGATGGCATAATTACAAGAAACAAAGAAAGGCCGGTTGCTAAAGGTTACTCTCAACATGAGGGTATTGACTATGATAAACATTTTCTCCAGTTGCTAGATTGAAATCCATAAGAATCTTTTTGGCTTATGCTGCTCACAGAAGTTTAAAGTCTTTCAAATGGATGTGAAAAGTGCTTTTCTCAATGGAGAATTGGAAGAAGAGGTATATGTTGAACAACCTCCAGGCTTTGTAGATCCAAAATTTCCAAATCAT
>NW_027421574.1:0-12828 GCF_009905375.1 Apium graveolens
TCATAATTTGTCCCTATGGATTTATGAAATTGCATTCGCGTCATTCGGGGTCGTCCGGAAGTGAATCGGAGCTGAAACGAATGGAACTCGGTTTCCGAATAATCCTCGTAGGGGAGTCACGAGTCGGAGCCAATTTAGGCGGCCCGTTTTTGGATTTCTTCATATTTGTCCTATGTGATTTATGAAATTGCATTCGCAGTCGATTCGGGGTCTCGGAATGAATCGGAGCTGAACTAATGGAACTCGGTTTCCGAATATCCTCGTTGGGGTAGTTACACGAGGGTCTGGAGCAAAAGTGGAGGCGGCCCAGTATTTTTGTGGGATTTCTTTTCATAATTTGTCCCTATGGATTATGAATTGCATTCCGCGTCGATTCGAGGGTCGTCCGGAAGGAATCGGAAAGCTGAAACGAATGGAAACTTCGGTTTCCGAAATAATCCTCGGAGGGGGTGGTACACGAGGTCCGGAGCAAAAATTGAGGCGGCCCGTTTTTTCGATTTCTTTTCAAATTTGTCCCTATGGATTTATGAAATTGCATTCGCGTCGATTCGGGGTCGTCCGGAAGTGAATCGGAGCTGAAACGAATGGAACTCGGTTTCCGAATAATCCTCGTAGGGGGTAGTACACGAGGTCTGGAGCAAAAATTGAGGCGGCCCGTTTTTTCGATTTCTTTTCATAATTTGTCCCTATGGATTTATGAAATTGCATTCGCGTCGATTCGGGGTCGTCCGGAAGTGAATCGGAGCTGAAACGAATGGAACTCGGTTTCCGAATAATCCTCGTAGGGGGTAGTACACGAGGTCTGGAGCAAAAATTGAGGCGGCCCAGTTTTTTCGATTTCTTTTCATAATTTGTCCCTATGGATTTATGAAATTGCATTCGCGTCGATTCGGGGTCGTCCGGAAGTGAATCGGAGCTGAAACGAATGGAACTCGGTTTCCGAATAATCCTCGTAGGGGGTAGTACACGAGGTCTGGAGCAAAAATTGAGGCGGCCCGTTTTTTCGATTTCTTTTCATAATTTGTCCCTATGGATTTATGAAATTGCATTCGCGTCGATTCGGGGTCGTCCGGAAGTGAATCGGAGCTGAAACGAATGGAACTCGGTTTCCGAATAATCCTCGTAGGGGGTAGTACACGAGGTCTGGAGCAAAAATTGAGGCGGCCCGTTTTTTCGATTTCTTTTCATAATTTGTCCCTATGGATTTATGAAATTGCATTCGCGTCGATTCGGGGTCGTCCGGAAGTGAATCGGAGCTGAAACGAATGGAACTCGGTTTCCGAATAATCCTCGTAGGGGGTAGTACACGAGGTCTGGAGCAAAAATTGAGGCGGCCCGTTTTTTCGATTTCTTTTCATAATTTGTCCCTATGGATTTATGAAATTGCATTCGCGTCGATTCGGGGTCGTCCGGAAGTGAATCGGAGCTGAAACGAATGGAACTCGGTTTCCGAATAATCCTCGTAGGGGGTAGTACACGAGGTCTGGAGCAAAAATTGAGGCGGCCCGTTTTTTCGATTTCTTTTCATAATTTGTCCCTATGGATTTATGAAATTGCATTCGCGTCGATTCGGGGTCGTCCGGAAGTGAATCGGAGCTGAAACGAATGGAACTCGGTTTCCGAATAATCCTCGTAGGGGGTAGTACACGAGGTCTGGAGCAAAAATTGAGGCGGCCCGTTTTTTCGATTTCTTTTCATAATTTGTCCCTATGGATTTATGAAATTGCATTCGCGTCGATTCGGGGTCGTCCGGAAGTGAATCGGAGCTGAAACGAATGGAACTCGGTTTCCGAATAATCCTCGTAGGGGGTAGTACACGAGGTCTGGAGCAAAAATTGAGGCGGCCCGTTTTTTCGATTTCTTTTCATAATTTGTCCCTATGGATTTATGAAATTGCATTCGCGTCGATTCGGGGTCGTCCGGAAGTGAATCGGAGCTGAAACGAATGGAACTCGGTTTCCGAATAATCCTCGTAGGGGGTAGTACACGAGGTCTGGAGCAAAAATTGAGGCGGCCCGTTTTTTCGATTTCTTTTCATAATTTGTCCCTATGGATTTATGAAATTGCATTCGCGTCGATTCGGGGTCGTCCGGAAGTGAATCGGAGCTGAAACGAATGGAACTCGGTTTCCGAATAATCCTCGTAGGGGGTAGTACACGAGGTCTGGAGCAAAAATTGAGGCGGCCCGTTTTTTCGATTTCTTTTCATAATTTGTCCCTATGGATTTATGAAATTGCATTCGCGTCGATTCGGGGTCGTCCGGAAGTGAATCGGAGCTGAAACGAATGGAACTCGGTTTCCGAATAATCCTCGTAGGGGGTAGTACACGAGGTCTGGAGCAAAAATTGAGGCGGCCCGTTTTTTCGATTTCTTTTCATAATTTGTCCCTATGGATTTATGAAATTGCATTCGCGTCGATTCGGGGTCGTCCGGAAGTGAATCGGAGCTGAAACGAATGGAACTCGGTTTCCGAATAATCCTCGTAGGGGGTAGTACACGAGGTCTGGAGCAAAAATTGAGGCGGCCCGTTTTTTCGATTTCTTTTCATAATTTGTCCCTATGGATTTATGAAATTGCATTCGCGTCGATTCGGGGTCGTCCGGAAGTGAATCGGAGCTGAAACGAATGGAACTCGGTTTCCGAATAATCCTCGTAGGGGGTAGTACACGAGGTCTGGAGCAAAAATTGAGGCGGCCCGTTTTTTCGATTTCTTTTCATAATTTGTCCCTATGGATTTATGAAATTGCATTCGCGTCGATTCGGGGTCGTCCGGAAGTGAATCGGAGCTGAAACGAATGGAACTCGGTTTCCGAATAATCCTCGTAGGGGGTAGTACACGAGGTCTGGAGCAAAAATTGAGGCGGCCCGTTTTTTCGATTTCTTTTCATAATTTGTCCCTATGGATTTATGAAATTGCATTCGCGTCGATTCGGGGTCGTCCGGAAGTGAATCGGAGCTGAAACGAATGGAACTCGGTTTCCGAATAATCCTCGTAGGGGGTAGTACACGAGGTCTGGAGCAAAAATTGAGGCGGCCCGTTTTTTCGATTTCTTTTCATAATTTGTCCCTATGGATTTATGAAATTGCATTCGCGTCGATTCGGGGTCGTCCGGAAGTGAATCGGAGCTGAAACGAATGGAACTCGGTTTCCGAATAATCCTCGTAGGGGGTAGTACACGAGGTCTGGAGCAAAAATTGAGGCGGCCCGTTTTTTCGATTTCTTTTCATAATTTGTCCCTATGGATTTATGAAATTGCATTCGCGTCGATTCGGGGTCGTCCGGAAGTGAATCGGAGCTGAAACGAATGGAACTCGGTTTCCGAATAATCCTCGTAGGGGGTAGTACACGAGGTCTGGAGCAAAAATTGAGGCGGCCCGTTTTTTCGATTTCTTTTCATAATTTGTCCCTATGGATTTATGAAATTGCATTCGCGTCGATTCGGGGTCGTCCGGAAGTGAATCGGAGCTGAAACGAATGGAACTCGGTTTCCGAATAATCCTCGTAGGGGGTAGTACACGAGGTCTGGAGCAAAAATTGAGGCGGCCCGTTTTTTCGATTTCTTTTCATAATTTGTCCCTATGGATTTATGAAATTGCATTCGCGTCGATTCGGGGTCGTCCGGAAGTGAATCGGAGCTGAAACGAATGGAACTCGGTTTCCGAATAATCCTCGTAGGGGGTAGTACACGAGGTCTGGAGCAAAAATTGAGGCGGCCCGTTTTTTCGATTTCTTTTCATAATTTGTCCCTATGGATTTATGAAATTGCATTCGCGTCGATTCGGGGTCGTCCGGAAGTGAATCGGAGCTGAAACGAATGGAACTCGGTTTCCGAATAATCCTCGTAGGGGGTAGTACACGAGGTCTGGAGCAAAAATTGAGGCGGCCCGTTTTTTCGATTTCTTTTCATAATTTGTCCCTATGGATTTATGAAATTGCATTCGCGTCGATTCGGGGTCGTCCGGAAGTGAATCGGAGCTGAAACGAATGGAACTCGGTTTCCGAATAATCCTCGTAGGGGGTAGTACACGAGGTCTGGAGCAAAAATTGAGGCGGCCCGTTTTTTCGATTTCTTTTCATAATTTGTCCCTATGGATTTATGAAATTGCATTCGCGTCGATTCGGGGTCGTCCGGAAGTGAATCGGAGCTGAAACGAATGGAACTCGGTTTCCGAATAATCCTCGTAGGGGGTAGTACACGAGGTCTGGAGCAAAAATTGAGGCGGCCCGTTTTTTCGATTTCTTTTCATAATTTGTCCCTATGGATTTATGAAATTGCATTCGCGTCGATTCGGGGTCGTCCGGAAGTGAATCGGAGCTGAAACGAATGGAACTCGGTTTCCGAATAATCCTCGTAGGGGGTAGTACACGAGGTCTGGAGCAAAAATTGAGGCGGCCCGTTTTTTCGATTTCTTTTCATAATTTGTCCCTATGGATTTATGAAATTGCATTCGCGTCGATTCGGGGTCGTCCGGAAGTGAATCGGAGCTGAAACGAATGGAACTCGGTTTCCGAATAATCCTCGTAGGGGGTAGTACACGAGGTCTGGAGCAAAAATTGAGGCGGCCCAGTTTTTTCGATTTCTTTTCATAATTTGTCCCTATGGATTTATGAAATTGCATTCGCGTCGATTCGGGGTCGTCCGGAAGTGAATCGGAGCTGAAACGAATGGAACTCGGTTTCCGAATAATCCTCGTAGGGGGTAGTACACGAGGTCTGGAGCAAAAATTGAGGCGGCCCGTTTTTTCGATTTCTTTTCATAATTTGTCCCTATGGATTTATGAAATTGCATTCGCGTCGATTCGGGGTCGTCCGGAAGTGAATCGGAGCTGAAACGAATGGAACTCGGTTTCCGAATAATCCTCGTAGGGGGTAGTACACGAGGTCTGGAGCAAAAATTGAGGCGGCCCGTTTTTTCGATTTCTTTTCATAATTTGTCCCTATGGATTTATGAAATTGCATTCGCGTCGATTCGGGGTCGTCCGGAAGTGAATCGGAGCTGAAACGAATGGAACTCGGTTTCCGAATAATCCTCGTAGGGGGTAGTACACGAGGTCTGGAGCAAAAATTGAGGCGGCCCGTTTTTTCGATTTCTTTTCATAATTTGTCCCTATGGATTTATGAAATTGCATTCGCGTCGATTCGGGGTCGTCCGGAAGTGAATCGGAGCTGAAACGAATGGAACTCGGTTTCCGAATAATCCTCGTAGGGGGTAGTACACGAGGTCTGGAGCAAAAATTGAGGCGGCCCGTTTTTTCGATTTCTTTTCATAATTTGTCCCTATGGATTTATGAAATTGCATTCGCGTCGATTCGGGGTCGTCCGGAAGTGAATCGGAGCTGAAACGAATGGAACTCGGTTTCCGAATAATCCTCGTAGGGGGTAGTACACGAGGTCTGGAGCAAAAATTGAGGCGGCCCGTTTTTTCGATTTCTTTTCATAATTTGTCCCTATGGATTTATGAAATTGCATTCGCGTCGATTCGGGGTCGTCCGGAAGTGAATCGGAGCTGAAACGAATGGAACTCGGTTTCCGAATAATCCTCGTAGGGGGTAGTACACGAGGTCTGGAGCAAAAATTGAGGCGGCCCGTTTTTTCGATTTCTTTTCATAATTTGTCCCTATGGATTTATGAAATTGCATTCGCGTCGATTCGGGGTCGTCCGGAAGTGAATCGGAGCTGAAACGAATGGAACTCGGTTTCCGAATAATCCTCGTAGGGGGTAGTACACGAGGTCTGGAGCAAAAATTGAGGCGGCCCGTTTTTTCGATTTCTTTTCATAATTTGTCCCTATGGATTTATGAAATTGCATTCGCGTCGATTCGGGGTCGTCCGGAAGTGAATCGGAGCTGAAACGAATGGAACTCGGTTTCCGAATAATCCTCGTAGGGGGTAGTACACGAGGTCTGGAGCAAAAATTGAGGCGGCCCGTTTTTTCGATTTCTTTTCATAATTTGTCCCTATGGATTTATGAAATTGCATTCGCGTCGATTCGGGGTCGTCCGGAAGTGAATCGGAGCTGAAACGAATGGAACTCGGTTTCCGAATAATCCTCGTAGGGGGTAGTACACGAGGTCTGGAGCAAAAATTGAGGCGGCCCGTTTTTTCGATTTCTTTTCATAATTTGTCCCTATGGATTTATGAAATTGCATTCGCGTCGATTCGGGGTCGTCCGGAAGTGAATCGGAGCTGAAACGAATGGAACTCGGTTTCCGAATAATCCTCGTAGGGGGTAGTACACGAGGTCTGGAGCAAAAATTGAGGCGGCCCGTTTTTTCGATTTCTTTTCATAATTTGTCCCTATGGATTTATGAAATTGCATTCGCGTCGATTCGGGGTCGTCCGGAAGTGAATCGGAGCTGAAACGAATGGAACTCGGTTTCCGAATAATCCTCGTAGGGGGTAGTACACGAGGTCTGGAGCAAAAATTGAGGCGGCCCGTTTTTTCGATTTCTTTTCATAATTTGTCCCTATGGATTTATGAAATTGCATTCGCGTCGATTCGGGGTCGTCCGGAAGTGAATCGGAGCTGAAACGAATGGAACTCGGTTTCCGAATAATCCTCGTAGGGGGTAGTACACGAGGTCTGGAGCAAAAATTGAGGCGGCCCGTTTTTTCGATTTCTTTTCATAATTTGTCCCTATGGATTTATGAAATTGCATTCGCGTCGATTCGGGGTCGTCCGGAAGTGAATCGGAGCTGAAACGAATGGAACTCGGTTTCCGAATAATCCTCGTAGGGGGTAGTACACGAGGTCTGGAGCAAAAATTGAGGCGGCCCGTTTTTTCGATTTCTTTTCATAATTTGTCCCTATGGATTTATGAAATTGCATTCGCGTCGATTCGGGGTCGTCCGGAAGTGAATCGGAGCTGAAACGAATGGAACTCGGTTTCCGAATAATCCTCGTAGGGGGTAGTACACGAGGTCTGGAGCAAAAATTGAGGCGGCCCGTTTTTTCGATTTCTTTTCATAATTTGTCCCTATGGATTTATGAAATTGCATTCGCGTCGATTCGGGGTCGTCCGGAAGTGAATCGGAGCTGAAACGAATGGAACTCGGTTTCCGAATAATCCTCGTAGGGGGTAGTACACGAGGTCTGGAGCAAAAATTGAGGCGGCCCGTTTTTTCGATTTCTTTTCATAATTTGTCCCTATGGATTTATGAAATTGCATTCGCGTCGATTCGGGGTCGTCCGGAAGTGAATCGGAGCTGAAACGAATGGAACTCGGTTTCCGAATAATCCTCGTAGGGGGTAGTACACGAGGTCTGGAGCAAAAATTGAGGCGGCCCGTTTTTTCGATTTCTTTTCATAATTTGTCCCTATGGATTTATGAAATTGCATTCGCGTCGATTCGGGGTCGTCCGGAAGTGAATCGGAGCTGAAACGAATGGAACTCGGTTTCCGAATAATCCTCGTAGGGGGTAGTACACGAGGTCTGGAGCAAAAATTGAGGCGGCCCGTTTTTTCGATTTCTTTTCATAATTTGTCCCTATGGATTTATGAAATTGCATTCGCGTCGATTCGGGGTCGTCCGGAAGTGAATCGGAGCTGAAACGAATGGAACTCGGTTTCCGAATAATCCTCGTAGGGGGTAGTACACGAGGTCTGGAGCAAAAATTGAGGCGGCCCGTTTTTTCGATTTCTTTTCATAATTTGTCCCTATGGATTTATGAAATTGCATTCGCGTCGATTCGGGGTCGTCCGGAAGTGAATCGGAGCTGAAACGAATGGAACTCGGTTTCCGAATAATCCTCGTAGGGGGTAGTACACGAGGTCTGGAGCAAAAATTGAGGCGGCCCGTTTTTTCGATTTCTTTTCATAATTTGTCCCTATGGATTTATGAAATTGCATTCGCGTCGATTCGGGGTCGTCCGGAAGTGAATCGGAGCTGAAACGAATGGAACTCGGTTTCCGAATAATCCTCGTAGGGGGTAGTACACGAGGTCTGGAGCAAAAATTGAGGCGGCCCGTTTTTTCGATTTCTTTTCATAATTTGTCCCTATGGATTTATGAAATTGCATTCGCGTCGATTCGGGGTCGTCCGGAAGTGAATCGGAGCTGAAACGAATGGAACTCGGTTTCCGAATAATCCTCGTAGGGGGTAGTACACGAGGTCTGGAGCAAAAATTGAGGCGGCCCGTTTTTTCGATTTCTTTTCATAATTTGTCCCTATGGATTTATGAAATTGCATTCGCGTCGATTCGGGGTCGTCCGGAAGTGAATCGGAGCTGAAACGAATGGAACTCGGTTTCCGAATAATCCTCGTAGGGGGTAGTACACGAGGTCTGGAGCAAAAATTGAGGCGGCCCGTTTTTTCGATTTCTTTTCATAATTTGTCCCTATGGATTTATGAAATTGCATTCGCGTCGATTCGGGGTCGTCCGGAAGTGAATCGGAGCTGAAACGAATGGAACTCGGTTTCCGAATAATCCTCGTAGGGGGTAGTACACGAGGTCTGGAGCAAAAATTGAGGCGGCCCAGTTTTTTCGATTTCTTTTCATAATTTGTCCCTATGGATTTATGAAATTGCATTCGCGTCGATTCGGGGTCGTCCGGAAGTGAATCGGAGCTGAAACGAATGGAACTCGGTTTCCGAATAATCCTCGTAGGGGGTAGTACACGAGGTCTGGAGCAAAAATTGAGGCGGCCCGTTTTTTCGATTTCTTTTCATAATTTGTCCCTATGGATTTATGAAATTGCATTCGCGTCGATTCGGGGTCGTCCGGAAGTGAATCGGAGCTGAAACGAATGGAACTCGGTTTCCGAATAATCCTCGTAGGGGGTAGTACACGAGGTCTGGAGCAAAAATTGAGGCGGCCCGTTTTTTCGATTTCTTTTCATAATTTGTCCCTATGGATTTATGAAATTGCATTCGCGTCGATTCGGGGTCGTCCGGAAGTGAATCGGAGCTGAAACGAATGGAACTCGGTTTCCGAATAATCCTCGTAGGGGGTAGTACACGAGGTCTGGAGCAAAAATTGAGGCGGCCCGTTTTTTCGATTTCTTTTCATAATTTGTCCCTATGGATTTATGAAATTGCATTCGCGTCGATTCGGGGTCGTCCGGAAGTGAATCGGAGCTGAAACGAATGGAACTCGGTTTCCGAATAATCCTCGTAGGGGGTAGTACACGAGGTCTGGAGCAAAAATTGAGGCGGCCCGTTTTTTCGATTTCTTTTCATAATTTGTCCCTATGGATTTATGAAATTGCATTCGCGTCGATTCGGGGTCGTCCGGAAGTGAATCGGAGCTGAAACGAATGGAACTCGGTTTCCGAATAATCCTCGTAGGGGGTAGTACACGAGGTCTGGAGCAAAAATTGAGGCGGCCCGTTTTTTCGATTTCTTTTCATAATTTGTCCCTATGGATTTATGAAATTGCATTCGCGTCGATTCGGGGTCGTCCGGAAGTGAATCGGAGCTGAAACGAATGGAACTCGGTTTCCGAATAATCCTCGTAGGGGGTAGTACACGAGGTCTGGAGCAAAAATTGAGGCGGCCCGTTTTTTCGATTTCTTTTCATAATTTGTCCCTATGGATTTATGAAATTGCATTCGCGTCGATTCGGGGTCGTCCGGAAGTGAATCGGAGCTGAAACGAATGGAACTCGGTTTCCGAATAATCCTCGTAGGGGGTAGTACACGAGGTCTGGAGCAAAAATTGAGGCGGCCCGTTTTTTCGATTTCTTTTCATAATTTGTCCCTATGGATTTATGAAATTGCATTCGCGTCGATTCGGGGTCGTCCGGAAGTGAATCGGAGCTGAAACGAATGGAACTCGGTTTCCGAATAATCCTCGTAGGGGGTAGTACACGAGGTCTGGAGCAAAAATTGAGGCGGCCCGTTTTTTCGATTTCTTTTCATAATTTGTCCCTATGGATTTATGAAATTGCATTCGCGTCGATTCGGGGTCGTCCGGAAGTGAATCGGAGCTGAAACGAATGGAACTCGGTTTCCGAATAATCCTCGTAGGGGGTAGTACACGAGGTCTGGAGCAAAAATTGAGGCGGCCCGTTTTTTCGATTTCTTTTCATAATTTGTCCCTATGGATTTATGAAATTGCATTCGCGTCGATTCGGGGTCGTCCGGAAGTGAATCGGAGCTGAAACGAATGGAACTCGGTTTCCGAATAATCCTCGTAGGGGGTAGTACACGAGGTCTGGAGCAAAAATTGAGGCGGCCCGTTTTTTCGATTTCTTTTCATAATTTGTCCCTATGGATTTATGAAATTGCATTCGCGTCGATTCGGGGTCGTCCGGAAGTGAATCGGAGCTGAAACGAATGGAACTCGGTTTCCGAATAATCCTCGTAGGGGGTAGTACACGAGGTCTGGAGCAAAAATTGAGGCGGCCCGTTTTTTCGATTTCTTTTCATAATTTGTCCCTATGGATTTATGAAATTGCATTCGCGTCGATTCGGGGTCGTCCGGAAGTGAATCGGAGCTGAAACGAATGGAACTCGGTTTCCGAATAATCCTCGTAGGGGGTAGTACACGAGGTCTGGAGCAAAAATTGAGGCGGCCCGTTTTTTCGATTTCTTTTCATAATTTGTCCCTATGGATTTATGAAATTGCATTCGCGTCGATTCGGGGTCGTCCGGAAGTGAATCGGAGCTGAAACGAATGGAACTCGGTTTCCGAATAATCCTCGTAGGGGGTAGTACACGAGGTCTGGAGCAAAAATTGAGGCGGCCCAGTTTTTTCGATTTCTTTTCATAATTTGTCCCTATGGATTTATGAAATTGCATTCGCGTCGATTCGGGGTCGTCCGGAAGTGAATCGGAGCTGAAACGAATGGAACTCGGTTTCCGAATAATCCTCGTAGGGGGTAGTACACGAGGTCTGGAGCAAAAATTGAGGCGGCCCGTTTTTTCGATTTCTTTTCATAATTTGTCCCTATGGATTTATGAAATTGCATTCGCGTCGATTCGGGGTCGTCCGGAAGTGAATCGGAGCTGAAACGAATGGAACTCGGTTTCCGAATAATCCTCGTAGGGGGTAGTACACGAGGTCTGGAGCAAAAATTGAGGCGGCCCGTTTTTTCGATTTCTTTTCATAATTTGTCCCTATGGATTTATGAAATTGCATTCGCGTCGATTCGGGGTCGTCCGGAAGTGAATCGGAGCTGAAACGAATGGAACTCGGTTTCCGAATAATCCTCGTAGGGGGTAGTACACGAGGTCTGGAGCAAAAATTGAGGCGGCCCGTTTTTTCGATTTCTTTTCATAATTTGTCCCTATGGATTTATGAAATTGCATTCGCGTCGATTCGGGGTCGTCCGGAAGTGAATCGGAGCTGAAACGAATGGAACTCGGTTTCCGAATAATCCTCGTAGGGGGTAGTACACGAGGTCTGGAGCAAAAATTGAGGCGGCCCGTTTTTTCGATTTCTTTTCATAATTTGTCCCTATGGATTTATGAAATTGCATTCGCGTCGATTCGGGGTCGTCCGGAAGTGAATCGGAGCTGAAACGAATGGAACTCGGTTTCCGAATAATCCTCGTAGGGGGTAGTACACGAGGTCTGGAGCAAAAATTGAGGCGGCCCGTTTTTTCGATTTCTTTTCATAATTTGTCCCTATGGATTTATGAAATTGCATTCGCGTCGATTCGGGGTCGTCCGGAAGTGAATCGGAGCTGAAACGAATGGAACTCGGTTTCCGAATAATCCTCGTAGGGGGTAGTACACGAGGTCTGGAGCAAAAATTGAGGCGGCCCGTTTTTTCGATTTCTTTTCATAATTTGTCCCTATGGATTTATGAAATTGCATTCGCGTCGATTCGGGGTCGTCCGGAAGTGAATCGGAGCTGAAACGAATGGAACTCGGTTTCCGAATAATCCTCGTAGGGGGTAGTACACGAGGTCTGGAGCAAAAATTGAGGCGGCCCGTTTTTTCGATTTCTTTTCATAATTTGTCCCTATGGATTTATGAAATTGCATTCGCGTCGATTCGGGGTCGTCCGGAAGTGAATCGGAGCTGAAACGAATGGAACTCGGTTTCCGAATAATCCTCGTAGGGGGTAGTACACGAGGTCTGGAGCAAAAATTGAGGCGGCCCGTTTTTTCGATTTCTTTTCATAATTTGTCCCTATGGATTTATGAAATTGCATTCGCGTCGATTCGGGGTCGTCCGGAAGTGAATCGGAGCTGAAACGAATGGAACTCGGTTTCCGAATAATCCTCGTAGGGGGTAGTACACGAGGTCTGGAGCAAAAATTGAGGCGGCCCGTTTTTTTCGATTTCTTTTCATAATTTGTCCCTATGGATTTATGAAATTGCATTCGCGTCGATTCGGGGTCGTCCGGAAGTGAATCGGAGCTGAAACGAATGGAACTCGGTTTCCGAATAATCCCGTAGGGGGTAGTACACGAGGTCTGGAGCAAAAATGAGGCGGCCCTTTTTTCGATTTCTTTTCATAATTTGTCCCTATGGATTTATGAAATGCATTCGCGTCGATTCGGGGTCGTCGGAAGTGAATCGGAGCTGAAACGAATGGAACTCGGGTTTCCGAATAATCCTCGTAGGGGGTAGTACACGAGGTCTGGAGCAAAAATTGAGGCGGCCCTATTTTTTGGATTTCTTTTCATATTTGTCCCTATGGATTTATGAAATTGCATTCGCGTCGCTTCCGGGTTCGTCCGGAAGTGAATTCCGAGTCTGGAACGCAATGGAACTCGGTTTCGAATAATCATCGTGGGGGATAGTCACACGAGGTCTGAAGCCAAATTGAGGCGGCCCGTTTTTCCTTGTCTTTTTCATAATTTGTCCCTATGGATTTACAAATGCATCGCGTCGATTCGGGGTCGTCGGAAGTGAATCGGCGCTGAAAACGAATG